>NC_048298.1:183015291-183310053 GCF_013100865.1 Trachemys scripta elegans
TTTTCCTGGGCGGGCCCCCCCCCCCCCCCCCCCCCCCAAAAAAAAAAAAAAAAAAAAAAACGAGCATAGGAACTATATAACTTACCTACTTTGGGACAGAGTGCCATATGCCAGTAAGGTCATCATCATCCTGAGTTAGGATTAAATCCAAATGGGCTTTAGGTTTTTTCCACATTTTTTATTTTTTTAAATGGCCAGTTCATTTATGCTCAGCATAGGAAGAAAAGCTGCAACTGCACCTAGAACCTTGACTGAGTGTGGTAAAAAAAAAGGTACAATTACCACTGGTGTGACATGCTACCGGTAGACAAGAAAGTCTTTGCCTGAACTGGTAGAGGTAGTAGGCAACATTTAGTTTTAATACTGTAACATTTCAAGCAAATATTATTATTCTTGTAACAGGGCAGGCTCCACTCCTGTCCTGAGACCCACACAAAAGCTTTGGACACTTTCTGTTAGCATCTCTGTGAGTTTTATTTATATTACCTCCACCAACATGATCCCATGTAGCAATTCTATCTACAGCTTTCCCTAGTCCTCAACCCTTTGTCCAGGGAGATAGAGAGCTCTCGCAACCCTGAGATCTTACTTCCTCTGGGCTCTGTTAGGGCTTGTCTACACTTAAAATGCTACAGCGACACAGCTACACCACTGTGCTGCTTTGGTGTAGACACTACCTACGCCTACAGGAGTTCTCCTCCCATCAGCTGTCAATAGAAGAATTGTTCCATGCACTTAGGGCTGCCTACATGGGGACTTTAGGCTAACTACACAGCTCAGGGGTGCGAATTTTTCACACCCTTAAGCAATGTAGTTATGTCAACCTCATTTTCTAGTGTACACCAGGCCTTAATCTCTCCCCATTGCACTTCCAGTGCTTTTTAACTACCCTCTCAGCTAACCAATAATTAGCTCCTCTGCCCCACTCTGATTAGGTAATTAACTATTCCACTTCTCCATCAGGAAGGGGACTAAGGAACACTTAAGTGATCAGAGTGCCAAGCCAGCTACTGGCTCTCAGCACGCTGTCAAATCTCTTAAATAGATCTGAAGTCAGAACAATATATCTTGTACAGCTTCTTTCACAGCAAACAGATAAGACCTAGTAGAGCAGCCCATAGTGTCCCTACCAATTCAGGAGTGTTCTGGAGTTGCCACTTTTGTGATCAATGCTTGGGGAGGAGATGTCTAGGGAAACAGGTGTACACATCACATCCCATCCCAATAATACCCTACAAAGTCATGGAGTTCAGATTTTATATCTTTCCATCCAGTGATCTGGAGGATGGCGTGGACTGCACCCTCAGCAAGTTTGCAGATGACACTAAACTGGGAGGAGTGGTAGATACGCTGGAGGGTAGGGATAGGATACAGAGGGACCTAGACAAATTAGAGGATTGGGCCAAAAGAAATCTGATGAGGTTCAACAAGGACAAGTGCAGAATCCTGCACTTAGAACGGAAGAATCCCATGCACTGCTACAGACTAGGGACCGAATGGCTAGGCAGCAGTTCTGCAGAAAAGGACCTAGGGGTTACAGTAGATGAGAAGCTGGATATGAGTCAACAGTGTGCCCTTGTTGCCAAAAAGGCTAACGGTATATTGGGCTGTATAAGTAGGGACATTGCCAGCAGATCGAGAGACATGATCATTCCCCTCTATTTCACTTTGGTGAGGCCTCATCTGAAGTATTGTGTCCAGTTTGGGCACTACAAGAAGGAGGTGGAAAAATTGGAAAGAGTCCAGCAGAGGGCAACAAAAATGATTAGGGAGCTGGAGCACATGACTTATGAGGAGAGGCTGAGGGAACTGGGATTGTTTAGTCTGCAGAAGAGAAGAATGAGGGGGGATTTGATAACTACCTGAAAGGAGGTTCCAAAGAGGATGGCTCTAGACTGTTCTCAGTGGTACCAGATGACAGAAGAAGCAGTAATGGTCTTAAGTTGCAGTGGGGGCGGTTTAGGTTGGGTATTAGGAAAATCTTTTTCACTAGGAGGGTGGTGAAGCACTGGAATGGGTTACCTAGGTGGTGGAATCACCTTCCTTAGAGGTTTTTAAGGTCAGGGTTGATCAAACCCCGGCTGGGATGATTTAGTTGGGAATTGGTCCTGCTTTGAGCAGGGGGTTGGACTAGATACCTCCTGAGGTCTCTTCCAACCCTGATAGTCTATGAAAGGTGAGTGACACAGGGCAGCACAGACAAGGGGGGGGGGGGAAAGCAGTTTTCAGAGGAGATGGGGGGAGAAAGGAAGCTAGCGAAGACTTTGTACAAAGACATTCGGCATTTCTGCTCTGACAGCCAGTGACCCGCCCAGCCGGGTTAACGGGGTCCCTGGGGCAGGTCCCAGTGTAACGCGCCGCCCGGAAGCCTAATGGCAAGTCCCTGCTGGCACCGAGCCCGCGGCCCCGCGCAGCGCAGCCCGAGCATTCCAACAGAACAAGGCGGAATCCATTGCTCTGCGCTCGCCCCTAAAGAACCTCAGTCGACCGCCGATTCGCCGGATGCTGGAGGACGAGAGGGTGGCCGAGGCTGGTCCTCGCGACGGCAGCTGCGCGTGCGCAGCAGCCTGCGCGTGCGTGTGTCCTTCTCCCCTCGCGGCACCGTGAGTCGGTGGAGACTCCACACATGCGCACTCTCTCGCGGAAGGAAGGGGGTGGTCCTGGACCATGATCCCCACCCCGCGGCACCAGCACGTGGGCTCGCACGGGCCCTTCAGCGACGTGTACGAGCCAGCCGAGGACACCTACCTGCTGCTGGACGCGCTGGAGCGGGACGCGGCCCAGATCAGAGACGCAGGGTGCGAGCTGGGGGGGAGGGCAAGAACCATCGAGAGGCCGGTCAGCAGCCAATGGGAGCAGCCGGGGGTGGAGGGGTGGGAGGAGTGAGGGGGCGCCGTGAGCACGTGCAGGGGGCGGGGACAGGCGGTGGCTGCTAGGGGCGGGGTCTTGGGGGCGGGGCGGGGCTGTTGGCTGGCTCTCCGTTGGTACAGTCCTGGCGCGGGCGACAGCAAAACGCCCACCGGCTTCAATAGAGCCGGGATTTCACCCTCCCCGTCTGCCTCGCTCCCATCCGCCCTCAGCGCCTGCGCCATCGACCCCTGCGCGTCCCTGGCCGGAGACGTCCCACGTGCTGGGCGGTGCGCGCGGCGCTGTGTGAGCCTGGATGAAGAATCCCAGCAGGAGCCCAGGGGCTGTGGAGCCGCAGTGCCAGTGGGTGCCGCGGCAAGTCGTGCTGGCCTCAGAGGCGCACGGTGACCCTCCACAGAGCCCGTCTCTCTCTAGCGGCAAGGGTCACAGCCTACTGAGCCATTTTCATCATAAGCCACACAACGGCCAGCTGGAGTGGAGATTGGTTTATCCACAGCTTGGTCTGCTGCAGTGGAAAGAAAAGAAGAGGATCGGATTGTCCCCGTTTGGGTGACCCGCCTTTTCAAAATGCAAAACTGGGACACACGCAGGAGCCCTGAGCCTCCTCTTCCCCTGAGACCACCCTCCCCCCCCTGCTGCCGGCCATGCCAGAGCCCAGTGCTGGTAAGAGCCCTCCAGGGAGCCTGGGCTGCGGTGGGGAGCCCTGGACCCTCCACCTGTCCTCGGTGGGGGTTGGGGTACCCAAAAGCAGTCCTTGGCCTGTGTCCCTGCCCCCACTGTGGTGCACTACCAAGGGCAGGTGGAGAATCCAGGGCTGCCCACAGCAGACTAGGCTTCCAGGATAGCTCTGAGAATTTTTTCACTTGACCAGAGGCCAGGGCCTCAGGGGAAAGAGGAGGAGCAAGGGGTGGGGCCTTGTGAGTGGGGGGACTAAGGCCCACTTGAGACACACTCACACACACATACTGGAAAGAGGCTGGTGCTGCCCCTGAGCCTTGGGCAGGCACAGAATGATGTCACAGGAAACCCAGGATAAATGTTGTCCTGGAGTAATTTAGCCTGGCACTGGGACTTGAAATTTACATTTGGGGACTGTCCCGCTCAATTTGGGATGGGTGGTCACCCTGCTCATAGCTTCAAGTAGTTTCAGTAAATAATGTAAACATCTGCCAGGTTTCAAATTATTCAATTCAAATAAGTGGTAACTTAGTCTTTGGCGTGATGGTCAGTTTTTCCAGGAATGATGTGCCCCAAACATAATTAAACCAGTTTTACTCTGTGAGGAGTGGAATGTTTTTAATTTATTGGAATATAGAATCGGCTAGAACTTGGTTCTGTGTTGCTGCTTTTCATACTCAAAATATCTCAAAGTAAAGTGCATTGCAAGTATAATTTAAGTTGAATGGGATCCATACAATGAAATAATCTTGTTGCTTGTCTTGAAATTTCTATTATTTATACATGTCCAGAGCCAGCTCAAACAAATGTGGACCCTTTAGAATAGTCACTGGGATATGTCTACAGTGCAGCTGGGAGTGAGCCTCTGGACTCAGGCTAGTGGAGCTTGAGCTAGTGCACTAAAAATAACATGTACATTGCACCTTGGGCAGCAGCTTCTGCTCTCAAGCCCACCTGATCCCCTAGATCTGAGCTTGGGTGGCTAGCTTGAGTCTCCACGGGAACCACAAAATCCACACTGCTATTTTTACAGTGCTCACTTGAGCCCTGCTAGTGCAAGTTTGTCACCAAGTGCATTGTGTAGACATATCCTTGGGATCCCAGTTTCAGTGTGACCTGCTCCAAACTCTTATGCCATGGCTGCTTGGTGGAGGAGGTGGAGATGTGTCTAGAACTGTTGTTTTTGTGTTGTCAATGGATGCGTCCTGTTAACAGAGGGAAGGAAACCTACAATGTGACCCAGCGGGGGCTGTGATAAATAGGAAATATTTTGATTCCTCAGGGGACACAAGTTCTCACCAGAGAGCTGTCAGCACAACGCAGATCATATGGCACACCACTCATCTTGATCTTGAGGGCAGTATGACCAGTAAACTTCATTATTAGTGGGGTCTCCAGTGGCTGCAGGTTTGACAGCATTGCCTGATTCAGGCCTGCATATGTCCGTCCTAGATACTCTTGTGAAGCGGGTATTTTAATCACTTTGTACTAATTATTTTTATTTAAATTTAGAGTTGAGATCTCCCTTGAAGTAGGAGCTGGATCAGGTGTGGTTTCAACATTTCTGGCTTCCATTGTTGGACCCAGTGCATTGTACATGTAAGTATTATACTACCATTTTTTTAGATTGTTGCAGCTAATAATATAAGAATACTTTGCTCTTACAATATATAGTGCTTTTCATTTCAAAATGTTTTACAGTCACCAACTATGTAGAGAAGTATTATCTCCAGTTTACAAATGGATTTCTAAAGATATTTAGATTCCTATCCCTCATTGATTTCAGTGAGAGGTTAGACCCCTAAATAGCTTAGAAAATCTGGCCCTAAATTACTTGCTCAAGACCACCTATTGGTTTGGTAGTAGAGCCAGGACTAGAGTTCTGAAATTCCTTCTTCCCAGCTTGAGCTCAATCTGTAGTCATGTTGTCTCTACCGTGTTTACTCATAACTTGATCCTGCAAATGCTTGTCTAACTTTACTCATGTGAGTTGTTCTGTTGAGCTGAGTGAAAATACTCACATGTGTAACATTAAGCACAAGAGTTTGCAGTGCTGGGCCTCACTGAGTAACTATTATGCAGTGCCATAGTTGGAAAGGCAGTCTCATTTATAAACACTTGTTTTCACAGACAAAATCATTTTAGGCTGAATTTCTAATGTCTGTTCTGAGCCCAAATTTTGTTTAAAAGTCTGGTAAAATTCTCTTGGACTTTTATGAGTTATCTGAGCACAAAATGTAGAAAACTTTGGTATTATAGTATGTTGCATTGCTTGAGAAATAGTATGTGATAATTTAATTCAAGACCATTGTAATGCATCCACAGATGAGGACAAAGTTATAGTTATGTCTGAGCATGCAACCTTAACTTTAGCATTTCCTTAACTTTTGAGTACTTAGGCAATCTTAAAGTTTTCTTAGCATAGTGTTATTGTATGAAATTTCATACGTGTTATAGTTACAGTATGAGTAACAAGAATTGTATGTTCTTTTCAAAGCTTGGATGATTATTTAGTAAGGCTATGTGTACACTGCAAGATAGGGGTGAAAACAGTGGGTATGTACTCAGCATAGGTCAGCCGTACCTCTGCTGCTGCTACCGCAGTTATGCTGCTATTTATACTTGTGCTAACTGGATGAGAGCTAGCGTGAGTATGTGTGCGTGAGCAGGGGAATCACATTCATTCATACACAAGACTTGACGTCACACCACATAATAGCATTCACATTCTTACGTTCATTTTTTAATTATATCTTGTAATGTTGATGTGACATTAATGTTTTGCTTTCAGATGTACAGATATCAACCCTATAGCAGCTTCTTGTACCTTGGAGACAGCTGTACTTAACAGAGTTCACATTCACCCAGTAATTACTGACTTGGTAAGATACAAGTTCCTATAACTGGACCTTCTGATAGTTTTGCAATTCTTACAGTGTACAGTGGGAGGTTTGCCTGTAACCATTCAGGTACTGTCCCTTCACACTGAAAGAAAGACAAGGGGCAATGGATGTGTTTTAATTAGGCCACAGTTTTATTCAGTTAACATATCTGGGATTACCCAACAATAAATTGTACAGTAGGTCATCATTATTTCCTTAATTGTTTCCTCCTACTCGGGAGGGCTGCTGTCAGCCCTCCCCCTTTCTCAACCTGGTCCTAGCTAGCCTGTTGCTGGGATCCCACTACCCTCCCCTCGTATGAAGGGTTAAGGGAGGTGGAAAACAGGGAATGGATTGGCTCCCCCCTGTACCTGATGTTAGGAGCTCCTGCCTTCCTTCCCCAGCTACCTTATGGGATGCTTTCCTCTAAATCCACTTCCAAATCCATTTAATCCGAGAACTGTATTCCCTCTGTAACGAGCACTGGACACATCTGTTACTAAGTGGTGACATTTTGACTTAACTTCCTCGCCTACCCCACTGGGTCCCTTATCTGCTGAGGAGAAGATGAAAAAACCTGCCCCACCTCATCCAATCTGGTGGTGAGGAGAAAATTCCTTTCCAGCTCCAGAAGAAGAAGTTGAGTAGAGTCATGCTCACAGCAGATCGTGTAGAAACCAAGTCCTACTCGGATCCCATCAATGGGAGGGTGGGTGTTGCCAGCCTGATTGCAGTGAGAGTATGTTTCTCTGGAACTGTTCAGGGTATAGTTGCCCTCAGGCACATGAAAGGACTGTGTCCCCCTTCTAACCTGGTCCAGCCACTTCCTGTTGTTCCCTGCTCTGTCCTGGTAAATTTCCCCTTCCTCACCACTCTGCCACCCTGTTGCAAAGGGGGCCCAAATAGGGGCAACAACCCTGCCAGCCAGCCAGACAAAGAACCCAGTGCACTCAGATGCAATTTACTGCCATATGTTAGTAAAGTACAACAGTCTTTTATGCCACAATATATAAGTATTTGTTTTATTAAATTTGTAAAGTACTCTGGTGGATGACAGTAGCTTAGACTCTGTTGCAAGCTTACAGAAAACTAAGTAAAAACTGATCACAGTGCCCACTGTTCTCTCAAAAACTCATGCAAAAAAAAAAATAGGCTGATGAAAAGAGAGGGACAAAACAGCTGATAAGGGACCAAACTGAATCTGAAAAGAAAATATACTTCAAATGAGACTCTAAATCAGTACAAATATAGAGCAAATACTGTATAATCGGAATGGATTTGAAACTGGGAACACCTGGAGCTTTCTTATTAATGTTGTACCCATAACAGTAATGCTCTGTCAGTGCACAAGTCTAAATTTTTTTTGTTATAAATTCTGTTTGCTAATGATTTAAAAAAAAAAAAAAATTCCAAGCGGTGCCTTATGGGAAACTAAGTTTCATCTTTTCCTCAGTAAGCTCTTTTAATTTGTAAAAAATCTTGAGAATTTAAATTTAATGAAAGGTGACAGATTGCCAATAATTAGAAACAGCTGAAATAAATGAACACTTCTTCATTTGGGAATTGGATCGTACACAGAGACCTATGTGAAGTAGCTGATGAACAGCTAGCAGATGATAAACTTTTAATCACTTTTGAACTGGGATGGATATGAATCTGTAAGCTAGCTCTTTTAATTAGTATAGGTTTTTTTTTCATCCTCTTACTATTCTGTATCTCTAGTTCATGTTTTAGGACCCTGTTGTGTATGTCATCATGCAATAAACTTATATTTTTACTTGTCCCATTCTGTGGGCTGCCCTTGCACACTGAAGACAGGTTTAGTGCACTTGGACCAGGCATAGAAGCTGAGCTATTCAGAACCAAAGAGGACAATTTAATGCCTTGCTGTGAATGGAAGGTGAAACAGGAATGGTCCCAACTCTACTTATTTTAATTTATAAAAACATGAAATAATCTAACCCTTCCTGTGAGGAATCACTTTCAGTATAGTCATCCTAGAGGAAGGGATGCTTGATTTGATAGAGAAATAATCTAGTTCCCTTATTGAGATAAGTTACTCAACCTTGTAATTTAGCCACTTATGAAACAGATTATTATCTCACAATCAGGACGTTTTTATTATTATCTACTGAGGGATAGCTCAGTGGTTTGAGTATTGGCCTACTAAACCCAGGGTTGTGCATTTAATCCCTGCCGGGGCCATTTAGGGAACTGGGGTAAAAATCGTTCTAGAGATTGGTCCTGCTTTGAGCAGGGGGTTGGACTAGATGATTTCCTAAGGTCCCTTCCAACTTTGATATTCTATGATTCCCAAATAAAGCACCTGTAATTAGCATGTATTTAAAACATTTTGCTTAGTAAGGGTCCTTGAAATATACTTTTTCATATTGTCCATTATTGACTTTTGGTTTTGGTAACTAAAAAGATAAGAAAAATAGATGGTGGCAATATGGTCATCTTTTGGTTGGCTGGCTAAATTTATGGGAAATTGCACAGATTTGTGTTTTACTAAATGTTTACCTTGTACTCCTGTCATACAGAAAATAACAAAGAAGTATCTTAGTTAACAGTCTGTTTTGGCTTACGTAATTTTAAATAAGTCAGGTTTCCATAGCTAAGTACAGGACACTTTCTATATCTCCATAGTAGCAGCTGTGTTAGTCTGTATCCGCAAAAAGAACAGGAGTACTGGTGGCACCTTAGAGACTAAGAAATTTATTTGAGCAAAACTCAGGAAAGCTTATGCTCAAATAAATTTGTTAGTCTCTAAGGTGCCACAAGTACTCCTGTTCTTTATATCTCAATGGTGAGATAGTTTGTAAACCTATTCATTTTCTTCCTGTCTTGATAATGATTGATTATATTCAAAGCTTAATCTCTCATTTTAGTCCCATATATGACAAATCTGCAGACTCTCAATACCTATTGTATAATGAGAAGTGGAAATGTGTGTTCCTGCTGTAAATAAAAAATGTAGCTAATAAAAGAACTGCCTGAGTAAAACTAACTTGTTTCCTACCTCAATTTCATCTCTAGGTCACAGGATTGTTACCAAGATTAAATGGGAAAGTTGATCTACTACTATTTAATCCACCGTATGTGGTAACCCCTTCTGAAGAGGTAGGGATCACTGAGATTTGAGGAGATGCAATTTAAAAAAAAAAAAACGTATGCAGCTCAGTGGATATGAAAAATTATTAATTTCTGATATGATAAATTGGTTTGTAACGTCCAGTTGTCAGACTACTGTGTCCGGAATTGCAGTTCTTTGAAAAAGTAGTGAGGGGTCATGTGAAGCCAATGGTGATAACAGAACTGTTTGCAGTAAATATGAATCACTCACCTACTGCACTTTCTGCATAAGAGATAAAGGACACTAGTGACCACTGTTCCACAAAATATTGCTCCATCCTTGCCGGGCAATTCTGTAAATCCATGTCTACACAGGGATACTTAGGAATCACTAAAGGTATGACGTCAGGGTGCATAAATTAAAGAATGCTTAATCCCCCATGTCAATGCTCTTATTCAGGAGTAAAGTGGTTTTAGTTCTCTACCTTTGATTAAGGGTTTGTCTACACTTAAAATACTGCAGTGGGGTGGCTGCACTGATGCAGGTGCACTGCTGTAGCACTTCAGTGAAGATGCTACCTACACCAATAGGAGGGCTTCTCCCATTGGCATAGGTACCCCAAGAGGCGGTAGCTATGTCAACAGGAGAAGCACTCCCACCGACATAGCGCTGTCTATCCCGGGGGTTAGGTCAGTATAACTACGTCGCTCAGGGGTGTGGATTTTCCACGACCCTGGAGCGACGTAGTTATACTGACATAAATGGCTAGTGTAGACAAAGTTACAATGAACTAATTCCACTTCATTCCTGTATGAGAGATCCACTTAGAGGTTTAATCATGTTTTAAATTATGTGCATTGACTTTACACCTTTAGTTGATTTACCTTAACTTTCCTGATTATCTGCATGTAGACAAGCCCTAAGAGATTTTCATTTAGATCTGTCAGATATTTCCCATTGGAATGATTTTCTGGTGGAAAATGCCTTTTTCACAAAATCAGAATTTTCAGGGATGAGTGTCTTGGCTCTCCCCTCCCATGGCAGCCTGCCCAAAGGCTCTTTCTGCCTGCAGGGAGAAACAGAAATTGACAAGAGCCATCCAGATGGGCAGTTGGCAAGCTGAAAAATTCTGTTTTAGTTCTCCCAAAATGGAATTTTTCAGAATTTCTGGCTTGTGAAAAATCTTGAGCTATTTACCTTTTTGTCCAAAATTGGGACTAAATTTTTCCAAAACCTCAACATTTTCTATGGAACAGAAATTCCTTTTTCTGGACTGCTCTAATTTTTTTCTTTCATTTGTATTCTTCAGGACTCTCTAGGCATGTCTACACTGCAATAAAAACATGAACAGGTGGCCCATGTCAGCTAACTTGGGTCGCAGGGCTCAAGCTGCCAGGCTGTAAAGTGGCGTGTGTAAAGCCGAGAAGGGGGAGGTTCCAAGAGCCCAGGCTCCCGCCTGAATCCAAACATCTACACTGCAGTTTTATAGCCCTGCATCCTGAGCCCCCCGAGCCCAAGCCAGCGGACATGGGCCAGCCGCAAGTGTTTTATGGCAATGTAGACATAGCCTTGGTGGAATTTATGTAATACTTTCCTTATGCATCTAGAGGAAAGTATATGCTTTGAATGTTACAAAACATTTCCAAACAGCGTCAACAAAGACCTTCTTTAAATCTAAACAGAGCTCATCTATTTGGAGGATAAGTCTGAAATTTGACTCGTGTGCTGCATGAACTAAACTGCCATGTAGCAATTCTACAACTGAAATTATTTTAATTAAATAAGCTGCTTAGGATAGGGACTGTGGTGATGTTCTTCCTAAAGTGTCATGAACATATATAGCACTCTATAGTCGTCTGTAAACCATTAGTAAAAAAATTCATCTTCCTTTAATTTCTCCTAGGTAGAAAGCCATGGAATAGAGGCAGCCTGGGCTGGAGGCAAAAATGGCAGAGAAGTAATGGATAGGCTTTTTCCTTTAGTGCCAGACCTGCTTTCAACAGGAGGATTATTCTATTTAGTTACAATTAAAGAGAACAACCCAGGTAATAGAATCCTTCTGTTTGTTAAACTATATGTTACTAATGCGTACATGAAAACTATGAGCACAAGACTAAGGTGCTATAGCTAATCAGACATTGCCACTATTACGCAAGAATGGGAAACTTTGAATTGAGTAATATCTCAGAGAAATGAGATGGCCTGTATGTGGCAGTAGCAAGTCACACTTGGTTAATAACATTTATTAGGGTGCAAGCACTTTCGGCTAGATTTACAGGGAGGACTTGGTTGAGCATTGCAGCACCCAACTTTTAGGCACCCTTCTGCTAAGTTAGATTCATGATCCCAAGTTAGGCAGTCAGGTTCCCAGTACAATGCACTGTGAGACTTAGGTGCCTAAAAAAGATTCACAGAAGTCAGTATGCTAAACCAGCCAATAGGAAATGACAAGGAGAGGGGTGTGGGCTAAGCCCTGTCTCTCAAAGGAGTTACGTGCCTAACTCTGGCCTTGATGGAGGCACCTCCCTCTACTTGGAATTCATAGTAGTGAACCCTCTCCTGGAGTTGGGTACCTAAGCCAGGTCATCCCTTTTTGAAGAAAAATCAAGGTAGTGCCTCCTTGCATGCCCAATAGTCCAGTGGTTAGAGTATCACCCAGGATGTTGGAGGCACTGGTTCAAATCCCCACTCTGCTGGATTGGGAGCAGGGACTTGAACATGGGTGTCTCACTTCCCAGCTGAGTGCCCTAACCACTGGACTTTAGAGATTCTCTCTTTTTCAATGAATAGTTAACTATTTTATACAAAGTGGAGAGGAGAAGAGGAGAGACTGAGAGAAGCCCACCCCAGACTAGCCCATTGCCCAACAGTTAAGGGACTGATGTGGGAAACCCACATTCAATTCCCTATTCCACTGTAGGCAGAGTGGGGATTTGAACCCAGGTTTCCCACATCCTGTGTGAGTACTCTAACTATTGGGAGAAAAGTGTGTGGGAAGGGCAGCACTGCCTCTTTCTCAACTGTGTCTTGTGCAGGGCCCAATCAAGTAGATGTGCTCTATGGCAGCCTCTGACCATGAGTACTGGATTATGCTCTGCAGATGAGCTAAGTGAGGGAATGCTTTCTTTGAGAATCCTGCTCTGGCTTAGGCATGAGTCAGGTGCCAAGCTGCTTGGTGGTGGCAGTGCTGAGGCAGCTAAGTATGTGCCCATTGGCTGAAATTTAGGCACCTTGGGGACTTCACTAGTGAACACTGAGGTGCCTAGGGACTTTAGGCTACTACAAGGTTAGGTGGCAGCTGAGCCGGGGTATGAGGTTCTAAATTTTTGCTTAGACACTTTACATGACAGCTCCACTTGTAAATCTTACCCTTTCTGGCCGTTTTTACTGTAGGGTTTTCAAATTAATTTGTGTGCTGTATACACATCCTTCTATCAGAGCTTCTGCCTTTATAAAACCTTTCATAAAACCTTCTTTGTTCAAGCCACTACTTACTTAGTATATACAGGAAAAAATACTGTCCATTACAACACTGACCCAAGTAGTATGGGAAATATGGGTTTCATCTGCTAAAGTGAAACACTGAAGTGTAGAATTACTCCAGGGCACTCCCACGTTTGAACATTTTCAGACAGGGCTCAAATATCAGATTTGCAATTGTACTCTGCTGGAATTTTACCAAAAAAAACCCCAAATTTTTCCCCTACTGTTACTCACACCTTCTTGTCAGCTGTTTGAAATGGGCCATCCTGATTATCACTACAAAAGTTTTTTTTTTCTCCTGCTGATAATAGCCCACCTTAATTGATTAGTCTCATTATAGCTGGTATAGCAACATCCATTTTTTCATGTTCTCTGTTTATATATATATAAAATCTGTATTTTCCACTGCATGCATCCCATGAAGTGGGTTTTAGCCCACAAAAGCTTATGTGCAAATAAATTTGTTAGTCTCTAAGGTGCCATAAGTACTCGTCCTTTTTATTAAGTACTTGAAACCTGAGTATAGTGCTGAAACTTTTTTTAATTGAAGCAGTTAGTTAAGATAGGAATATTAAATCATTATACTATGATTCTAACTAATTTGCAGTTTCAGTATAACTGCACTTAACTCATTTTGGATTTTGTGTTAATATATAGAATATTAAAAGCATACACACACTTAAACTTTGAGCACACTTTTTAATCTTAAACTTATTTACCAATTCAATTAAGTACTTAGTATATTTTTCAGAGACATTAAAATCCAACTTTTCCACTAGTAGAAAGCCAAGTTCATTTGGTTTTGTTGGATGACTGCTTTAAAAATTGTTCTAATCACCTAAAGGAGCATGATGGATATTTTATGAGCCTATGTAACCTTTTGTTTTGTAATTTGCTTTTAGCAAATAAATTAGTTTAAGACAGAATGGGCTTTTTAGGTGGTGATTAACACAAACTGAACTGTAATGCTGTACATTTTTAATTACAGATGAAATTTTGGAAACAATGAAGAAATACGGTTTAAGAGGTACTAGAGTACTTTCTAGACAAGCAGGAAGAGAAACTCTCACAATTCTCAAATTCAGCAAGTCCTGATGACTGCTCTTAAATCTTTAAACATCTTCAGCAATGGAAGTTAAACACAAATGGTGTTACAATGGTCAGGCTATTTTGTGACTATGAACTATAACAACAGATTTTGAAAAAATATTATCCTGTCTCCTGATCTTTACAGGAAAATTAGCAAAACTTTCATTGTTCCCTTAACCTGGCCATCAACCCACTGTGATCTGTAATGAGGGTGGGGGCAGTTGTTTCTGGACTTGGTTTTCTATGTAGCATAGTGGAACTGTAGCTGAAATATAAACTTTAAAATGGACAGTCACACTTTAAAATGAGGAAATTCACTGGTATGTATTTTGTTTTATAACTGGAATATTTTTATGTGATCATATATTTAATAATTATTAACCTTTGTCATTCATTATGGGTTCTCAAAATAGTGTTCTTGCTTTAGTACTTTGTCTTGTCTTATGGTACTTATTCTGTAGAGATATCTGGTTTAAACTAGTACTTAAGAAGCCACTGATCTTGAGGTTAGTGGCCTCAGTCTTATATTTTGCCTTTGTTGCAGAATCACCAAAAGCCTAGTGCATAGAAACTAATTTTGCTTCCATAGTCAGAACACTCTTGATCTTATCTTGCTACTGTATTATTGCTATGAATATTCCAACAGATGTACCCAATATGGAGTTCTGCTATATGTCATCCAGGGTCTTTAAGCTAAATGCTATGGGTTAATAAACCATGTAAAAAGTTCAGTTCAGTTTAATCAATTTTACAAAATTCTTTTAGGGTAGAGACTTTTTTTAGACTATAAAAAGGAAGGTTTAGTTAAAAAGTATTTTCAGTAGAGCCTGGCTGTCACAGTATAGAAAACTAACAAGTGACAGTTCTTTATGAAGCACGTCCATATATGACTATGGTATGATACCATTCTTATATTAACGCACCATAAAATGTATGGGATGGAGACTTGTATGGTCTGATTATCTCCCTATATTTAAGCTTCTTCATTTTCAGTTTAAACCGATTTTTACGGAAAAATTCCTGGGTTTTACAAAAAGTATTACTTTTTTTTTCTGATTTTCACCCTATTTTTGTATCATTCAAATATATAAAAAATAACTTGTTTTGTTGGAAAATACATACATCTGTGTGTATATGCAAAGCTGCCTGTTGAAGTAAGGCTATGTATTAGTCAAGAAGATACAGACAATAAACAAACAGGCACACACGCAAGCTCTGAAGTTTGTGTGCATCTGAACGTACTGATGAATCTCACGTCCACCACATACACATTGCAAGCTGTTAGCAGATAACGGTTTAAAGATTTGACACACTAAAATGGGAAGAAAAAAATCTATATCAGAATACATTTCAGAACACAAGGAAGTATTTGAAAGTTTTTAAAAAAACAAAAACAGGAGAAAAGGATGAAGTTGAGGGTATGCGCTGCAAATGGTGTGGCCCAGTTATTAAAAGTAAATATTTATAGGCTAATAATTCCAAGTCTACAACAGTAAACTGTTTATTCAAATGAAAAATTTTGTTTTCTTAAACTCACAGGTGGCATTGTGTTTTGAGTTCTGTTTTAGTTCTGCTGCAAACCACGTTGATGAACGAAATTCAAAGCATTAATATACTGAATACTTTTCCCCCCTGACTTTCTGTCCACCACAATAAACCCCATTATTTACCCAGAAAAGTTATTAATAGTTTTTTGTGCTGATTTTCACTTGCTTGTGTTTTTGTGGTAATACTTAGTTGCCAGGAAAAATTAAATAAAATAAAAACTGAAAACAAAGGGCTCTACTTATATATTCAAGAATAGCAAGTTTTCTAGTCCATAATTTCCTTTCTGCTAGCGGAGTCTCCCACAATTCTGAGAAGTATGGGCTATTCCTCTCCTGCCTGCAGTTCAATGCTATAATGCTGCTCTTACTGATCAAGCTCCCATCTCCAGCTTACACCAAACTATTTATTCCAAATGTGTATAAAAACTCATAGAATGATGAGTAACAACAGTTTCAATGCCAGCCAGTAAACCTATGAACAGTAGGCTAAGTGGCCGACAAACTGTAGATATAAAAATTTAATTTTGTCCCTTTGCTACAAAGCCATCCAGAGAGGGTATAATTATGGGAGACACTACTAGCAGAAATGAAATTATTGGGTAAGAAAGGAAGGGGTAAGGTAGTAGAATGAGAGAGAAAGTCCTCCCCCAAAATTAATTATCAAAATGGCAAATTATTTCTGGATCACTGCATATAGTAAAAGAGGCCACCTTATAATGTCTAATCAAGGTTTTAATTGAAGACTATGTTGTTGCTCAGCAGATACCCTGAGTGGAAGCACAGTCTCTGTGCGCATGAAGATCCTGTGGAATGTGCCTTGATTCCATCAGGAACAGGTTTACTTGATGCCTTGTATGCCTCTACAATACATAACTTGATCCTTCTGGCTAAAGACAGTTTGGAGACCTGTTGCCCTTTGGACTTTGTGTGAAAGTAGACAAACAAGGGGCCTGATCTTGTTGATTGATAGCACTCAAGATAGATCTTTTGTGCTCTGCAAATATCCAAATTATGCCACAGATTTTCTGTAGGCTGCTGTGGGTTTGGATGGGAGGTCAACCTCCTGTGAGTCATGGGAAGGTAAGTTTACTTTTGGCAAGCAAGGCTCTGGGGTCCTGAACACCATCTCATCATCATGGAACATACACCAATGTTCATTCATGGATAATGCTGCTAACTCCGAGGCTCATCTCACAGACATGATAGCAACCGAATACAGGTTTTGATGTATAGGTACAATGGTGTGACCAGTGTCAATGGTTCAAAAGGTTTAGTCAGGGCTTTCAGCACTAGTGGTCGGTCCTATTTAGGAAATATTGGTCTGATTGCAGCTCTGGCCAGTTGACTGCTCGGAGAAATCTGGATACTTGAGGATTGTCTGCCAAGGAACCCAAGGACACTGCGTGTAAGATCCTACTTATGGTTGACACCTGGCGTGCTATGGTGCTGGGCTGGAATCCCTTGTCTGTGCTGTCCTGAAGAAAGTCCAGAATAGCTGGGACATCAGGTCCCTGGGGGTTTTGTTGTTTTCCTGACACTACTACCTCCTGTACAGATGGAGGAGTAAGCCTTTAGTATTGAAATCTGTGTGGAGGAGAGGAGTCTCGCAATCACTTTGGTGGGTAGTCCAAACATGATTGTTTCCTTCTCAGTAGCCATGCTGTCAGTTGTGAACTGTCTGCATCTGGATAGAGATGAGGACCTTAATGAAGGATATCCGGTCTCTCTGATGAATGCAGTGTGGGGATCCTAATGCCAAGTCTACCAGATCTGAAAACCATGGTCTCCTTGGCCGGTGTGGAGCTAAAACTGTCACCATTGCTTCTGCTCACTTTATCTTCTGAATCATCTTTCCAAGTAGTGGGAAGTGGCGGGAATGCGTAAAGCAGGTTTTGTAGCCATCTGTAAGAGAGTATCCATCCCTAGCAACCTGGCATTTGCTTCCTTTGGTGAAGTACTTCAACAGCTTTTTGCTTTTGCAACTGGGAAACAGGTCAACTGCTTGGATGCTGCGTTTGTCAGTTCAGATTGAAGTTTTCCTGGTTGAAACAACGTTCTGAGTTGTTGACTGTGCATCTGCTGAGCCAGTCTGCCTCCAGGTTCAATTGTCCCTTTGTGTATATTGCTCTTATGGAAAAGAGTTTTTTTTCTGCCCCTTCCATTATCTACATTGCATATATGAGTAGAAGTGAGCTCCAACTTCTCCCTTGGTTGTTAAGATATGCCACAGTGATAATGTTATCTGACTAGATCAAAATGTAGATGCCCTTGACGTGGCTCTGAAAACTTTATAGGGCTAGCTTGACATCTCTGAACTCCTGGAAATTAATGCTCTGATTCCTTTCGATGGAGCTCCAAGTGCCTTGTGCTGTTGTGTCCCAGATAGGTATATCGCCATATATTATTATAAGTCCATCTCATAGAACTGGAAGGGACCCCAAAAGGTCATCTAGTCCAGCCCCCTGCCTTCACTAGCAGGACCAAGTACTGATTTTTGCCCCAGATCCCTAAGTGATCCCCTCAAGGATTGAGCTCACAACCCTGGGATTAGCAGGCCAATGCTCAAACCACTGAGCTATCCCTCCTCCTCCTCATTTGGCATGAGTACCCAGGGGTCTGGAAGGTACATGGGTAAACTCTTTCAGATGTTCCTTGGGATTACCCACCATCTGAGGGAGTCCAGTACCTGGCTTGGGACCCGCACCTGATCCTGTATTCCAGTGAATGGTTCCATACTGTCAGGAGACACCTGATGTGGGATCTTGCCCAAGGAGTAATTACTATATGTGAAAACAGCAGGCCCAGTATATGCAGACACTGAGCTATAGCTGACCTTGTGTTTCTTATCAACATACTGTATATGTTAGGTTCTGAATTTTCTGGAATCTGTCCACTGATGGGTAGACTTTTGCTATAGAAGTGCCTGTGTCCACTCCCAGTTGAGCTATCCTTGTGGTATTTCATTGATGTTTATCATGAAACTGATCTTAAAGCAGTCTGTGTCTGGATTGTGGTCCTGTGAGCGGCTACTTTGGACAGAGCTTTGATCAAAATGTCATCCAGGAACGGAATCAAGTGAGTGCCCCAAGTCTAGCTATGCCCACCACCAGCACCTTGGTAAAGACAAGGACAAATGGCAGAGTTTTGTGTTGGTAGTAATGTCTTTTTCATCTTTACCTTGTCCCATCAACTGGGGTCAGCAGCTCTTGTTCTTTGCGAGCACTTTTGTCAAGTGCGTTTTCCAACCTGATGCCAGCCTTCCTGTCCTCCTTCAACGTCTCAAACCACGTTTTTCTAGGTCTTCCTTGTGGTCTTTCTCCTGTGACTACGTGGTCTTGTACTCTCTGGCCAACATATCTCAGATCTAGTCTCAAATTACCTAGAGATCTCAGTTGATACTCCCTCAGCTTTTCTGTCATGGGGGCTATCTGAATCATGCCTCATGCTGTTTCATTGCATAGCCTATCAGCTCTCCTTTTACCCAGCATGCAACTGAGCATTCTCATTTTGGCAATGTGAAGTAGTTTTTGCTTCTCTCTGCATTGGCCAACATTCCCACCCATACATCATGGATAAGGCTGCATGTCAGTCATGGATTCTGTGACTTTCCATGACTTCTGCAGCAGCCAGTGTGGGAGCTGCAGGGACACGCAGAGCCAGGAAGGGAGTCTGGCAGCCCCACCAACCCTCTCCCCCAGTACTAGTAGGGGTCCTGGGCCACATGCTGCCCACCCCTCTCCTCTCCAGCACCAGCGGGGGTCCTGCGCCACCCCCCCCCCCCAGCACCCACAGTGCCCCCAGATCACCCTCCCCAGAGCACCCCCGTCCCTCCCGCCCACATTTTAGTTAGGGATATATAGTATGTCATGGACAGGTCAAGGGCTGTGAACTTTTGTTTACTGCTCGTGACCTGTCCATGACTTTTACTAAAAATACCAGTGACTAAAACATATCCTTAATCATGGAGCTCCTAATCGTGATCTTATACACATTGCTATTTCATTTACTTGGCATATTCTGATCAGAGCAAATTGCATCAGCTCCATCCATTTACAGCAAATGCTCTTCATGCAGCTCCTAACATCTGCATCCACATTCCCATCACGGCTCAACACTGAATGGAGGTATTTGAATTGTTGTACAGACTTTCTTTATACCATCTAATTTTACTGGTTTTTCGTTGTTCCTCTCAGTGAAGTATATCAGAGTATTCCATTTGTTTGTGCCATATGCAAATCTCAGTAGACGGCAATAGCACGTACATATAGCTATGTGTAGATCATCTGCTAGGTCCTCTGAGGCAAGGAAGTTCCGCCAAAGTTAGGGTTTCCATTTGGAATCTTGTTTTCTTCATCTATTTGTTGAGATGTTTGAGGTCCAGGACAGTTCTGAAATCCTCTGCCATGCTCTATATGCTTCTGGATGATGAAGTATATGGAGTATAGCCTTAAGAACTTCTCTTCTCAGGGTACCTTTTACATTGCTCCTAGGGCTAGGAGGTGTGAGATTTCACTTCACGCCAGTTCACATTTGATGGTTGCTTGAGATGAGGGATTGGATGAAGAAGGGAAGAGGTGCGGCCCTTAGTTCCAGTGAGAAGCTGCAACCTTCCATTACCTCTCTCATATCACCCACTTGTCTGTGTTCGATAGAGACCCCCGAGTTGTGGGGAAATTCTGCTTCCTAGACTCAGATCTGGGCAGAGGCACATTTATTCCTTGTCATACCAAAACCTGAGAGGTGGCTAGCACTTGGTCTGCAGTTCCAGGTTTTTTTCCTGGTGAACTGCTCTCTTTCCCCTGGTATTTTTGTGAGTATGGACAAAACAGGAGAATTTCTGTTTGTTGCTGGGCTTGTTGTCCCTTCTCAAGGCACTGTGTGGGAAGTGGAAGGGTGGAACTGGTCCTTTTTGGTAGTGTTTTCTACTACTGCGTTATCCAATTTTTCCCCAAACAGCAGTGTCTCTGAATTTAGATGAGCACAGGATTAGTTTGGAAGGTGCATCTATGGGCATAGACAGATATAGCACCCAGCTGTTAAGCTTGCTGCCATGACATTGGCTAAGGATCTCATTGCATCCATTGATGCATCTGCCACAAAGACTGGATCTAGGGTTCTTTTCTAACAGTAAGCTGGAAGTTATAATGGTCCTTTGTCTTCCCTGGCCTTATAGTTATACAGCCAGGACAGCATGGCTCTTACAAAACAGGCAGTGGCCTAGGACACTCCAAGGTCTACCAAGAAGCCTTGAAATACCTTCTGTGGCTGACTTCTGCCTATCTATCATTTATATCTTCAGGAAAGAAATCCCTTTTGGATGGAATTATCATATACTTTTGCTAATGATGCTAGCACAGCATTGATCGTTGGTATATCTGTGATGGCAGTTTTTGGTTCTTGCAACTTATAGTAGCTAAGTACATACCTGCTTATGCGCTTACCCTTGTCAAGGGTTTCCTATTCCTCCTTGATCACATCTTCTAAGGATGGGTACAGTAGGATTGCTGGCTCAGGCAGTGATTTGGAAAGAAGATATTTGTCCTCAGACTTGTTCTCAGGTGCTTGTTCCAGAGTTGGATCTGGATGGCATATGCAACCTTTCTGCACGTATTGTCAAACTTATCAAGGGAAAAAAAACCTTTGCTGCTTTTTTTTCTAAGCCCTTCTCAGAGCCTGAATCTGAGAGCGCTCTTTCCACAGTAGAGATAGTGAAATCAGAGGATGAATACCTGGGTAAGATTTACATTTTTTCTTACGCTTTTGGCCCTGTGTGTCTGCTTTGCAGGAATTGCTACACAACAGAGGTAGTGGTAACTTGCAGCTATTTAGTACCTTCTGCCCTCTAGATATGTCTCCCTGTTCTCCCCCCCCAATCCTCATTGGATGGGGTCTCGTTGTGACAATCCTCTGATTCATAGTGGAGAGAAGGGAAGCTGGGTAGGAGCCCTACTGCATCATGTCTACCCTGACATTTACCCCCCGAGCTGGCCAGATGGTGAATTGCTCATCTTTGGATTCTCTCCCAAATATATTCCATTGCCTCTGCTCAGTTTTCTTGTGTTGGAGTTACAGCTCTCTGGGCCAAGGTGAGGACCTAACCTTACTGTCTGCTTACTGTGGCACTGCAAGGGTTGGCTAGCTGTGAACAGGCAGGGCATAATTCACCCTCTGAAGAGCCTATAAATGCTGCATCACCTATAGAACACCGCTTTGATGTGGCCTAGTGTTTATAGGTAGGGCCCTACCAAATTCACGGTCCATTTTAGTCAATTTCAAGGTCATAGGACTTTAAAAATCATAAATGTCATGATTTCAGCTATTTAAACCTGAAATTTCATGGTGTTGTAAAAGTAGAGGTCCTGACCCAAAAAGGAGGTTGGGGGGCGGGGGGGTCACAAGATTACTGTAGAGGAGATTGTGGTACTGCTCCCCTTACTGCTGCTGGTGGAAGCGCTGCCTTTAAGGCTAAGCAGCTGGAGAGCGACGGCTGCTGGCCAGGAGCCCAGCTCTGAAGGCAGAGCCACCACCAGCAGCAGCGTAGAAGAAAGAATGGCATGGTCTGGTATTGCCACCCTTACTTCTGTGCTGCTGCTTGCAGAGTTGGGCCCTCAATCAGCAGCTGCCACTGTCTGGCCGCCTAGCTCTGAAAGCAGCAGTGCAGAAGTAAGGATGGCATGGTATGGAATTGCCACCCTTACTTTTGCGCTGCTGCTGGCGGAGCGCTGCCTTCAGAGCTAGGTGCCTGGCCAACAGCTGCTGCCCTCTTGCTGCCCAGCTCTGAAGGCACCACCGAAGTAAGGGTGGCAATACCATGACCCCTCTAAAATAACCTTGACACCCCCCCCCACAACTCCCTTTTGGCTCAGGACCCCCAAATGTATAGTATAGGGTAAAGGCACAAAAAAGACCAGATTTCATGGGGGGAAACCAGATTTCATGGTTTGTGATGCGTTTTTCATGGCCGTGAATTTGGTAGGGCCTTATTTATAGGTCATTTCTGCCATATTTCTGGGGTGAGAGGGAGGCCTGCAGTTGCAATTCCAGGTGACTGACACCACATCACTATATACGTGATGAAGAAATATCCCATCTCTCAATTGTGACTGACGCTGAACTACAACAATTGACAATAATGCATTTAAAGTTAGAAAAAACTATGGGGGTCCAGCTTAACAACAGACTGTTCTCAGTCCTTGAGATATTTTGATAAAATGGGATTAGAACTGCTAGACGTGGTTATAACTAGGACAATGGATGTTACTCATCTTCATATTGTGTAACTCAAGCATTTGTAGTAAAACGTGGCAGAGCATACATTCTGTAGGCAACTGGTATAAATTGGGGTGAAATCCTAGCCCCACTGAAGCCAATGAGTTTTGCCATTTTCAGTGGGGCCAGGACTTCACCCTTAGAGGTAGCAGTGACTTGAAGATCAAGACCCTACATTTCATATTCTGCTCTACAGTTATTCTGCCAATGGCTTAAGGTTAATCCTCTTTCAAAAATTGTTAGTGCAAGAGATTAAACAATTGTGGCTCACCAAAGGACATGCACTGGCTAGAAAAAGAGTTGTCACATCCAGATATTTTGGAGAAGAAAGGCACTGCTTCCCACTACCGAAGTCTGGACTATAGGATACCTAACAGAACCAACTTGCAAGCCACTTAAAGCTTTCTATGAAAGATGCAATTCACCAGATAGTGGCAGCTAACTGATGAAGTTGTCCAGCTGTTTCATTTATCCAGCAGAAGTTGTCTCCTAAGCTGCAATAAATAATCATTTAGACTAAATGATTAATATTTAATAAATTACTATAAACATTTGAGAAGCCTTTCTGCTAAAGTATCAAAATTATGGAAACAAATTGTTTCCCTTTAATATGTTTTTTCAAATTGATGTTAAAATACCACCTTTTGCTTTCTTTAAAAAAAGATAATTAAAATGCAGAAGTTCTCCATTAGCAGCTTAGTGCTGGCACTACTGATCTATTGCACCTACAATACATGTAGGCGTGTCTTTTCAAAAGCTACAAGCGAGTCTGGGTGCCCACCTTGAAAGGGCCTGGTTTTGAGACAAGGCTGAGCACTCACTCTCTGAAAATCAGGCCCCTTTAAAAGGTCCATCTAACTGGATACCTAAAGCACAAGTCACTTAAAATTTAGGGTGTGTTTTTTTTTTTTTTTTCCTCCCAGAAAATCCATTGGCCAAAAGACAAAGAATAACAGCACAATCCCAAAGGCTTAGAAACACTGACATAATAGGCCTATTTCTCCCTTTGTACTGTGTGACTTTACAGATCCAAATATTTAACACACGAAGCAACATGGCTTCACAGTTGAAATGGGCTATATGTTCTGTGCATGTTTCTCTGGAAAGACAACTTATATGAATGGAAGTTACTAGTGAAACAATTTTAAATTCAGTTATAAAGCTAAATCCCTATGATCACTGGAGAATGGCAGTGGAGCATAAAGTTTCATTAACATGTTAAGGTTTTCACCAACTGCAGATAAAGAAAGCAGCAATAATGAGAGCACAACAGCTGGTTGGCATCCTTCCTCTTCTCTAACTTCTCTCTCTGACTTTACCTGCTGAACTTTTTAATCTTAGAAATCAAAAAATCGGGTTACCCTATTAACGTTCAGTTTATAAAATACTTTAGATTACCTTGTATTTCAGATCAGGCTTTAATATTAAATTACCACCGATGTTTTATCGTATGCTTTAAATTAACTTTAATGCAATAGCAGCTGCAGCTAATAATTCAAATATGAGAAGATTTAGAAATTCAAATTTAATGGTTCCAGAAATTCAGATCTTCACGCCACCGACACTAAATTCACCTATAAAATTAGAGGCACCATCCTGCTTAAGTGCATAACAGTATGTTGGATTGTACCTAGGTAGGTTTAATTGACTGAGTTGTAGCTGAACACTACTTTGGTGCAAACATAACTATTGAAATCACCTCTGAATTTTTAGAATACTTTAACATTTTAAAAAATATACAAATTAAAATAAACTATTCTTACATATATTTTCTTTTATATCAAAGAAGTGTTTCAGAACTCTTTACAATAACACAGTCCAGAGATCAACATGGATCATCCCTTTAGTCAAGCAATTTAAGATAATTCTGATATTATTTCCAAAAAGTTGGCTTCCTTCAACGTACAGTTCTTGACAGGACCAGTGCCTCCTCTTCATTTACTACACTGTTCATTTTATTGAAGAGGGAGAAGAACATTATATTTCAAAAAAAGGTCTCTCGACAAAGCGGGCAGGTGGATTTGTTGCTAGATGTGAACCATTTGTACTGAAAGAGAAATAGAAACATTTAAAATGTGAACATATGATGAATTTTAAAAGTGCTTTACACTTAAAACCTTACACCTGTCAAACAAAACTGAATGAAAGTGTTCATCAGATATAGTGACATATAACTTGCCAGTGAAGATGGCTACCAAATACTAAAAGGCTAGTAAAAGTTATTTTTCCAATAAGCTGTGATAAGCAACTTCCCCTAGCAGAAGCAAAGTCATATGAAATACAAATATAAAACAAAACATTAGTTTCTGAAAGATACCATCCAGGATTCTCCCTGTTGTCTGGTCTCATTTTAAGAAGGTAGGATCCACAAGTGAGAACTCTCCTGGAATTATATTGTTAGAGAAGCAGTAATTTTCTTTTGTATGGCAATACAGACATCAACCTTTTCTGATATACTCATGATTACCATTTTGTCAGCTCTAATATAGCTTACATACTGCAATTTGAACCAGATTTTAAATTTAGGCAAAATACAAACGTACACAAGACCACCTCTGGGTACTTACCAAACAGGCTGAATGGAATTTTTTCTTGCATGTTCTACAGGCTTTTTTGGGAAGAGAATAATTGGAACCATGTATGACTGAAAAACAGATCATGCAATCTTCAATGCCCTCAAACCGTTTATCCACGTTATTTTTCCACAAAGCCAAGCCTTCCATAATACTTCCATTCTAACAGAGGGAAAGAGTCACAACAGCAATCAGTGATGTGTTAACATTTTAGAACATCTCTTATTTCTATTCTAGTAACACCCAGAAGCCCCAAGCAGGATCGAGGCTCCTTTGTACTAGGTGTTGTATACATACATAGTGGGACTTGGACCCTATCCTGAAAAATTAATCTAAGATGACATGCTATTTATGAAGGGTGTGGTAAAGAGATTAAACGTACAATTTTAATGTATATAATCAAATAAAGCCATGTATTTCAACTACAATGGACAGTATCCTATAACAGATCCTTCAGATTTCAGACATGTTCCTCTCTACAGAACTTGTAGTGGACAGTGTGCATTTAAGAGCATTTATAAAGCTATTTACATTAATCCTTTTGTTAGTTTCTTATAATCACAAGTGTAGAGTGACTTCTATAATTACCAACCTACCCAATTTTAAAGGGTCTCATGTTAGGGGAAGTTTTGAGACTGTAATAGTTCATCATCCATAGATGTAGATCCTCGTATTACATTTCAGTCAACACTATATTGCTAAGATTGTTCTATCATTTTTGTGTCACTGTTTGTATGTCCTAAATTGTCAAAACCAAGGGCTTGGCCTAAAACTTCACCTGGTGAGTGAGGTACGTGCTTAACTGTAGCATCCAATTGCGCCACTGCTGAACAGCCACACCAACCCTCTTTCCACTCTCAACTGTTATTGAGCCCAGTGGGTAATTTGGCGGAAGCTGTATTATCAGTTCAATGAATATATCATCAACTGAATAGGTAGCAATCACTTCCCGAGTAGCAGACCGAGCTTTTACCTATAGAAAAACAGAAACATTCAAAAGACTGGTGAGATCTCACTTTACGTTAAACGTACACTTTCTCAAGTCTTTTTATATTACATGAAAGATCCATAATTTACAGCATATGCTTGGACCAGGAAAACAAGTGACTGACAAATATTTTCATTAAAGAAAAATGCCAACCTTTGCCATGCCAAACTAAACAGAACTGGTATCAGCCAATCAGATTGAAAGATGGCTGACAATCACTGATAAATTAAAAAAAAAAAAAGACACTAGCCAGAAGGTACCATATTGATAGTGGTCTTGCAGAAAACAGCACTTATATGGGTAACCTCTCTGACTGAAGTACATGCACCAAGATTTTCTACACTATTCCAAATACAGGAAGACAGCAATTATACAGCGAACAAATGTCATCCTACTAAACCAATACCAAATGAAATTATACTATCAATCATTTATGATAATAGAAATAAAGTCGTTTTATTCATTGTCAGAGGATCAGTCAGGTTCTGAAAAAGCAACATCTCTGCTTTGACCACTACAGCATTTTGATAAAGGTCTAGGGTAAAATCCTGGCTCCACTGAAGTCAATGGCAAAATTGTTGACTTCTACAGGGTCAGTGATTCAATCCAATCACAACGGCAAGAGAGCACTATCCTGTGATAGTTCCAGTCCACTGATATTCTCTCAGTGATCTTTACCTAGCTGGCACTTAACACAACTTACTGTATTTAATGCCTGGTTTAGAAACATTGGAGAGTTTATATTTCAATTTTTACAAGACAATTCACAAACAACTTTTTGAGAAGATAAAGGCCTTACTAACCGTCATGCCATTAAATAACTGTGTGCTAGTCTGCACAGAAGATATTTCTTGTAAAGAAAGTACATTGCTGACATATTTGCTTGTAAATTTATCTACTACATTGAAGACCCGTTTCTCACAGCTATTCCACCAAAGCCTAACCATGGCTGGTAAGTCCTTCAATGTCATATGATACACCGAGCAGGCCAAGTGTGGAATCTGAGATGACAGCACTGCTGTATCTGGGGGGGGGGAAAATCAAAAACATTTTGTCAAATATCATATAGCTGACATAGCATTGTTTCTGCCCCATCCCTATAGGAGCATTATTTTAATAATTTGATTATATTACAGAGCCTATTGCGGGCGATGGAAAGCATGCCAAAAATTCCCAACCCCTCTTGTCCATAAATGCTATCCTTCTTATGAACATTCAGATTTAGAGCTGGTCAGAAAAACTTCAACAGAACCATTTTCCCTTGGAGAAAGCAGCTGTGTCTAAACTGAAATGCTCTGCCAAGTTGTGTTCATTTTGCTGAAATTTTACCAAAAAAACCTTAATAAGGCTGAAGTTACTCTGCGTGAATAAATATCATATACATTTTTACTAACCTTTGACACCTAAATGAAGTTCTTCAGTAAAGAAAGTTTTTGTATCCTTATCTGGGACTTCAGTAGCTGGCCCTGAAAAGGCAGGGTTTTCTGGCATAAGCCTGAACAGGTGATAAAGAAGTTTATTCAGATTCTTAGTTCTTCGAAGGTACTGTGAATATAAAGCCCGCAGCTGGTGGGGGGAAAAATAAAGTATGTATGAGTCTAATAAAAAGCAGCTTGTTCTGATATGAACATGTACATGTAGAGAGGAAGGTTGGTCCAGTGATTAGGGCACTAGCCTGGGACCTGGTAGACTCTGGTTGAATTCTTTGCTCCACCACAGACTTCCTGTATGACCCTGGGCAAGCCTGTCTGTAACTCAGTTTCCTATCTTGAAATGGTAGTACTTCCCTACCTAATGGGGTGTTGGGAGGGTAAATACATTAAAGATGGTGAGGTGCTCATCTACTAATGGTGATGAGGACTATATAAATACCTATGATAGACAAACATCTACATGTAAGATACATGGAGATAAACTGATTAGGGCAGTCCAACATATAGGCTATCTGGAAAAGCATTCTGACACCAAAGTCTATTACTATCTTTTAAGTGAACTGATGGAAGCCTCATGGTTCAAGCTATTGAATTAGACTAAACCAAGAACTCAAGAACATACTGTAGGGAACAATCTTGTGTTTGAATAGGCGAGATGAGCTAAGAGAAATGGAAAAATCTAAATTTAGAATGTTGTTTTAGCTTTCTTTCCAATGAGCTGTTAACACAGAATTCATTTCCATTACATCTATACCTACAAATGTGATTGCCACAAATGAAATAGGAATCCAAATGGTTTACTTTGGTATATATTATGTATAATGTCATACCGTTTATATCACCCTTTAACAGTAAAAAAATTACATTATTTTGGACAACTTCTTAAATGGGATTTAGATACTTTATAATATGATACTAAATTTAAAATTAGGAGTCACTGATACATAGAGTAGATCAATTGTAAGAATAGCAATGTACGCAATATACCTTGTACTGTGAACTATCAACCACATTACCTTAAAAATACTGTTCCATGTCCCTCAGGTATTGATTACTGATTGAATCATAAAAGTTTTCTGGTGGCTAGTAAGGTTAACCACAGCTGTATATTTAATTAAAGACTTCCTATTTACAAACAATAGTTTGAATTCAAATTACGTATCTCTTGCAGCAAGATTGTTTTCCTTAAACGGACATTAATACACAGGTTTTACAGTGATGTCTTGCTTCCTGTCGAGGAAGATTTCTAAATACTGTAAAGTAAGCATTTAAAAGGTGGATAAATAGAATATTAATAAAATGACAATGAGGCTGCTTAAAACTGCTTACAAATTATATATTTTAATAAAATTCTTAAAGCATTATATTTACTACTCAGTGTAGTAACAGCTTTCTGCACTGCCATGTCAAACACATGAGTTCCACTGCTAGCGTAATGGCAGAGCTACTAGTGCTGTGTAAGAAATGCTCAGCACTAGGGAAAGAAGAGATCGCTATTCTCTATTCTCTGAGGGTTCTATCAGTGTATTTAGTGTTGATGGGTTCTAAAAAGAATACCATTAATTCTGCATCAGCTGAAGGCCTGAAGCCATTGAATACTTAAACGGAAGAAAAATATTAAGAGGAAACTTCAGGACCAGATGTAAACAACCAGGACGTTGGCCAGATAAGAGTGTAAAGAAAACCCACTGGGAGAAAAAACATTCATTAAATACATACTTGAGAAGAAGCTGCCTTGAAGAAAGTTAATATTAATTTCCATGTGAGAAGATATCCTAAAATGAAGCAGAACTCTTCGCTCAGTGGCTGAACAACTGCATACTCTCCAACTGGAATGCAATCTAGGATGTTTTCTAGAAAGAGTTCTTGAGTGGCAAGAACAGACATAAGAGCTGCAGGTGGTGACCTATGGAATGATAAGGCATTATATTTGCCATAGTGATGAATTTTACAAAATAAAACTTTCTTAGAACACAAAATGGTTTTATTTTTTACAGCCTGCTCAGCATCCTCTTAGTACCAAACATGTAAATACATCAAAAGCTCTCCCAGGGTTGTGAGTTCAATCCTTGAGGGGGACATTTAGGGATTTGGGGCAAAAATCTGTCTGGGGATTGGTCCTGCTTTGAGCAGGGGGTTGGACTAGATGACCTCAGGAGATCCCTTCCAACCCTGATATTCTATGATTCTATGAAATACTTTTCTCAGTTCTGCACAGCAGTATTATATTTTAATACTCCTCTCCCCTTAACTAGGCAGACCTCCCATTAACTTCTGGTAGGAAAAGCAGAATATAGAAATTGAATGCTACTATGGGGATCTGAACGAAGGACTCGGGCCTTTATTTGAATTGCTTTAACTTACATTTGGGCAGAACTCACAGTGTGCTAGTGCTGGATAAACACAATAGAAAGCACAATCCATTCTTACCACCTAGGCAAGTGATAATACTGAACTAACTGCTCCTGAAGTTTGCTTTTTGCGATGCTATACCCCATGACATGCAACAGCCCATCCCCTTTAAAGATGCAGAACTGAAGTCAAAATAGAAAAAACAACAACAACATACAATGCTGATTCCTCTTCTTCATCACCATAGGATTTGAGATCCTCATCATCAAATTTAGGCAACTCGGGCATTAACCTGTGGAGTTGAGAGGAAGGTGGAGTGAACCAGTTTTCATTTTTACTGCCTACATCATTTATCTCTTATATCAAGAAAAGCATTAATTTGTGGGCAATGTATTTATTAAAACTAGTGCAGTGTCTATAAGACACACATCCAAAACTGGTTGCTTAAATTACAGGTGCCAGAAGGCACATAAACTTGCTCAGTTTTTCCCTTTACTCATCTTTACTTTAGGAGGACTCAGAAGTCCTAACATCTATACTTCTGAGCAAGCCTAACATCAGCCTTTACAGACCTTTGAGGGCACTCTAAATGAGAGGCACAAGCTGCTATGGAGCCTATGTTTCAGGTCATATGTACCTTACAAATAGCATGAAAGGTAGCTAAGTATATGTACCACATTTCAAATTTCTGGCAGTAGGGCTGTCCAAAGAAAGTTCAGAAGAATCTTGAGAATAAGGAAGAATTATTCCCCACTTTCCTCATACACAAATGTCTGAAGAGTTTTGGTTCAAACTCTCTAGTAAAATTTACCTTCAGGCAGAGACCAAGTCAGGAAAATTTCAGCTCAACAGACAAAAGTTTTGGAAAGCTATGTATATCTGAAATCACAGGGTTAGACTGAAAACACTTAGGCAACCCTGGATTGTAGGAATATTGATACTATAGTTAAAGCACAAACACAATTCTGTCAGAAAATCAAATTACATTTTCATGTTCTTTACTAAAGTTTTTCCTTTATGTTAATACATTAGTCTAAAATTAAAACATTTATAAAATTACTCAGCATTTACACTGAATATATGTATATCAAAGTTCACTACATGTACATAAATTACCACTTAGCGATTTTTCCAAATGGAAAACTATTTTACTAGCCTCCTCACATTTCAAAATGCAAAATTTTACAGAGTTTAAAAACAGAGAGGGAAAGATCACTGGTTGATTCCTTACTTATATAGCATGTGGTAGACAGTGATTTGTACAGGTCTAGCTCGGAAGAGCAGCAATGGAGATAATGTGTTTAACAAGGTCTGTAGGTTATCTGGAAGGTTTGTTTTCTGGCCAGCAACAAACTTGGCTGGCAGTTTGTGGTTCAACAATTGGTCCTTTGAAATGTATGTTAGAACTTCACCTAAGGACTTCAGTATAGAGTTCTGAAAGGATTTTGCAGATGCATCTTTGCTTTCCCCTGTTCAGAATGGAGAAAAACAGCAAGTTACATTTGTAGCTCAGTTTGTTATGGTTACAAGTGGGTTCAATCACAGACAACTAAGGCACACTATTTCCACTTATCTAAATTATCCAATACTAAATATTATTAAAAATCGAAGTGTAATTATATATCCCTTAAATATTTTCACTGATTGTTGCTCATCCACTATGTGCTAGTTAAATACTGTCTAACAACTACATGAATAGAGCACTCAATATAATAAAGTCAAACTTAGTCTGTCATCTATTCTACTTAAAAATACCTCTACTCAGGTCACTTGTCATATCAAGCTACTACCCTGCTTGTCATTTGCCATATACTTGCCTGTAACTTTTACCAACAAAGTTAACAGCAAGTTGTGAATGCCTTCAGAAAAGAATTCCTTCCATTCACTGATCAGGTTCATCGGAAGATTTTGGATAGCCTCAGGAGTTGCTGCCTGGAAGTAAGCACTAAGGGCAGAAGCCAAGTCACAGCTGACACAGGCAAAAATTTGCACCAGTGGAACACGATAAAGCGAATGGTTTTCCCTTGTTGTCTGGAAAAAATGGCAGTAATTTCTTAGTCCTCACTCTGCTTTAAGACAGTTGTTTTATACTACATTTATACAGAGTTATAGATCACTATAGAATTTGTAGTTCATCGAGTGCTTTAAGATGTTTGATGGAAAAGCAAGCGTCAGTTATCTCTACAAAATATACTATGTGAGAATTAGTAAATAAGACAAATCTGTGCTCACGCCACTTCAAAGCTCCTGGTATTTGACCTCACAAGGTTATTTAGAAACTTCTGCTGGATCCCAGCGAAAGTAAATAAAATACAATAACTCTCCCCAGCTCTTATCAAGGTTTAGAATAATGGATTGTTTCCATTTTTACAGAATCTGTTACATAATGGTAGGCAGAAACTGCCACCAAGTGGATTCAAATAGTAATGTCTGTATCTGCAACACTAAACCTTACACTGCCAAGTAGGCCAAAACCAGAGTTTAAAAAGCACCCCCGTTCCCTCCCAAATATAAAAACTTCATTCATTAAATCATTTCCGCATTGTGGAAAACTTACATTCAACCAGAAATTACTAAAATGGTGCTCACTCCCTTGGACAAAAATCAATCCCCTCCCTCAAATTGGGCTCCTGCTTTTATTTTTATTCTGTCAAGATCCACAAAAAGTAATATAACTAACTACTGAAAATCCTCTAAAATGATACATCTATATAGCAAGTCCACAAATGTGGCTCCCACTATGTTTTGGGCTACTGTCTTTAAATTAACATCCATCCTTCCAGTTTGTAATGATACTGCTGTAAAATGAATATGTTTCTAGCCAAAGTAGAGGATGCAACCCCTGTACTTATATTATGTAAAGCACTTTCAGACCCTTCAGATGAAAGCTGCTATAAGAACATACAGAGAAAGGTATTAAGGCTTAAATATCTGTTCTTTAGCTTCCTTATTTTAAATACAGAAGAAAAAAAATACGAGTCTAGTGTCAAATGAATAGGTGTCAAATGTCCATTCTGAGAGTCCTATTTCAGGATGCAATATACTGTTTAGCAACGATGCTTATCATATTACCTCTAACCAAGCCAGCATGGAGCACATTATGAAGTCCCACTCATTGTCCATCAGTGGAGACGTGGAATATTTTAACAACAGTGGAAAGTAACGGATCATCTCTATATTGAAACCAAGCAACTGAGACGTTGCTTCTTTAAGATTGCTGAAACAGAAGTACAGAAGTTAAAACCAACCTCATTAATGCAGAGGAATAAAATATTTCTGTTCTAGCCTTAGTGTTTCCTCTTAGGCCAAATTCATATTCTATACTGGAATCTGCCTAAGTGCTTAAAATATCCTTGCTTTCTTTGAGGTTAGTTCCTATGTAAACTAATAAGTCTACATAACAGGAACAAGATAAACCAACACGCAAATAAACAAGAAGTTCTGTGATTCTAGACAGGCCACCAGCTACACATTATACTTATCTATTTGCTCAAATAATAACCTAATGTAAATCAGTAAGTTTAGTAATTGAAACTACAGTTTGCATTATACTCCAGGACACAATTAAACATGGGTTTACAAGATTTAATGATTTCCTGTAGCCAATAAAATATATGAATGAATCACAGAGTTTAGTTTCAAGTGTGAGCACCTGGGTGCGCAAATCCCACAAGTTAATGCACGAATTGATACACAAACACCTACAACGATTGCCTACTTTAAATGCATAATGCAGGCACAATGAAATTCTCTTGCCAGTTCGTCCCCATTTCATGACATCATTACACAGATCTCTTCAGTAAACCCAAGATGGATGAACTTCAGACAAATGAAAGTATTTCTTCTCTGCATGTTAAGACTTTGGTCAGATTTTCAGGCCCAGATTTCTAAAATACAGGTGCCTGAAATTCACCTCCCAAGTCTTTATTTAGGTATCTAAATAAGTGATCTGATCATCAAACTGCTGGGTATGCAGAAGCTGCTAGACGCTCAACCCTTTTGAAAATCCCGCTATTTATTAAGGTTCTTCATCACGGATGTAACCCCCAATCCTGAAAAGACGTATGCATGTCCTTAACTTCAAGCATCCAAGTAGTCGTACTGAACGGGAACTTTAAAAAATAGATTTTTATCTTTAAACTCTTTGTCCTTCTAAATAGACTGTTTTAAAATACATAATAAGATTTGGCTATGTTAAGTTATAGCAAAGTTACCCACCAGCTGAAAAGGAAGCTGTCCTCATTATCATTTCTCCATGACATAATGATTTTTAATATTCCAGGCAGGAGCTCTCGACAATCAATGCTTCCACTGTGTAAGCAGGAGTTTAAAATGGCAAGATATCCAAAAGCTCCTACAATACATATGTAAAAAAGCACATATAACACGTTGAATGCTCTTGAATATATTCATGTATTTATTAACAAGACAATGCCAGCACAGGAAAGGAAAAGTGCATATCCAATTACTACTTTTTGTTTGTATCTGACATATACAAACATACAAAAACTTATTCTGGACAATATTTAGATTTCTCTTATTCTTTCGGTAGTTAATCCAGTATTACAATTAAATGCTAGGATAAATTTACACAGTTAATATAAAAGTGATTAAAAAATGCAAACTCAGGTTCCAACAGCGCATTTATCCTTTGCAGCACAAAACAAAGAGTAATAGGTTAAACCAAGGGTGGGCAAACTTTTTGGCCCAAGGGCCACATCGGGGAATAGAAATTGTAGGGTGGGCCATGAATGCTCACAAAATTGGGGTTGGGGTGCGGGAGGGGGTGTGGTCTCAGGTGGGGCTGGGGATGAGGAATTGGGGTTTAGGATGGTGTTCTGGGCTGGGACCGAGGGGTTCGGAGGGCAGGAGGGAGATCAGGGGTAGGGTAGGGGTGTGGGCTGGGGATGAGAGGTTTGGGGTGCAGGAGGGTGCTCCGGGCTGGGATTGAGGGGTTTGAAGAGCGGGAGGGGGATCAGGGCTGGGGTACGGGCGTGGGGAGAGGCTCAGGAATGCAGGCTCTGAGCAGCGGTTACCTCAAGCGGCTCCTGGAAGCAATAGCATGTCCCTTCTCAGGCTCCTATGCGTGGAGCAGCCCCCAACCCTGCTAGAGCCGGAGCAGGCCACGCGGCTGCTCCAGGAGCTGCGTGTTATGGCCCCTGACCCAGCGCCCCGGCTGGAGCGCCGGAGCAGGGCTGAGCCGCGTGGTGCAGCCACGACCCTGCGCTCTGGCCGGAACGGGGCCAAGCGGCATGGTGTGGCTCGCAGGCCAGCTTAAAACAGCTCGTGGGACGGATCTGGCCCGCAGGCCGTAGTTTGCCCACTCCTGGGTTAAACTATATATTTAATGAGATAATTTGGAAAATAAAATATTACACATGTGCAACATGCAGAAACTTGACACTTATGTTAACTGTGAACCCTTATTACTGCATTAATGTATTTTTTCCATTTAAATTTCCATTTTAAAAGAAAGAAGAAAATATGCATCTACACCTTCTGGAGAATAGGTACATTTTTTACAAGCACCCATACCAATGACGTGAGCATTCCATTAACTGCACCATTTATATGTGCACGTCAAGGAGCATACACCTCACACAAGATCTGGTGCTGTATTTACAAGAACTTTACCAGCTCTTTCATGCAGTGAGTAGAGTACAGACTCAATGGGAAACTCGTTCCTTGACAAATGTTTAGAACTGGGCAAACATTCCTTGGCCAGGACCCTTTGGAGAAATAGGATGGGGCAGAATGGGACATGTGGACCAGCGGAGCTGACTGGGAATCTATTCTCCTCAATCACAGAGGAGTGTGCCGAAGAGACACATGGGGATCTCCTATACAACTAGGGAATAGTCTGAGGACCCACTCCCCTGTTATCTACTTAAAATTTCCCAGGTCAGGCCCTGGTGGCCCAAATGCAGTCTCAGAAGCAAAGACAGAGAGCCCAGAAAATGTTAACTGAATGTATAACCCAATGATAATATAGTCAAATACACACTAGTTGTGCAGAAAATAAAAAATCTGATGGGGCAGGAAAATTCAAGATTCTGATCAACTGTTCCCCCTTAACCAGTGTTTAAAAATTCACACTTACAAAGCCTTTACAATATGTCTATTTGCAAGTGCTCACCTGAAGATACAACACAGTTTTGCCCAAATGGTCATGAATTTGTTTTGACAATGCTAAGATTTTCAAATTCAGCAAGAGATATACGCCTCACTGAGAAACAGTGACATGACAAGTATCAAGTTTTTATGTAGCTTGGTCAATAAGAGCATGGCCAAAAATGAATGAAAACAAGGAAGAAGAGGGAGGAAGAGTGTTTTGTTTTTTATTTTAACTACACCATACTCAAACACCTGAAAGGATTTTGCTTATACTCTCCCACACAATTCTTCTTTGGGCAGAAACCAACTATAAAAAGTTTAGGCTCAAAATGGTAATTTTTCAGAAAGTTACGCCTTTTCAAAAGTGACATAGGGCACTTAGGAGTCTAAATCACATTAATTCATACTGCAACACTGAGCAGTGCTATGCCTAAATACCAAAAAAATCTGGACATGGGTCATTTGTTTCCCATTCTGGATGGGCCATGTGGGTAATACTTAGTTATATATATGAGAACAGTCCTTAATAGTTTATAAAACTGTTGGTACAACATATAATCAAGACATAATAGGCTGACAATTGAAGATAATGCATTTTCATTCCATTAACAACAATTTGTTTGTAGTAAACAGTTGCCTTATCAATAGTCTATGAAGCATTACTACGAATAAATTAATTACAAATTAGTCCCATCTTAAATTAATAAACCAAACTGGCTGAAGAGTGTATAGTTATGTTACTGACCATCAGTACTGACGAGCTCGGTTTGCATGCATGTCATAAGTTTAGCAGTACACTGGATAACTAGTTCTTCCTTTTCTTCTTCGGGTAAAAATGGAGACAGGCTCTGAACTGTATGTAAGTTGCCTTCTGTTAATGGGAAAAACCTGTTCATGTAAACAAGATGCCAAGAATGAAACGGGGAAACAAAGATCATTTTATTATAGGAAAATGTAAATTGGCTCCTAGGGATCATGGATCAAAGAAGGATTATTTCATATTCTGCTTCTTTCAAGCCATTTATATACAGTAAATTGCATTTATTTTACACTGCATATATAAATGATAAACAGTACCCATCCTACATTTCATTCATCAGAACCAGTAGCAACGCAGTATCAACAACATTCACTCACAACTACAAGGAATTATGAATTGTAGTATTAGAATACCCTTCTGTCATCTTATAAAGTTGTTTTATTTCACTGGATGCAATATTCTTTGTATGGATCACTCTAACCATGGCTAAGGCCCAAAGTCTTCCACACTCTTTTGATCTACAGAAGAAAAAGGAAAAAAAGAACTATTTAATTTACATGTAGATTGTACACATACACACACACCCTACATATGTGAACATATCAAGGAAAAGACCTTAACGAAAGAAGTCAAAATGAAATCACATCAGTAAAAGCGATCTCTGTAATAGATCATATCAGTAAAAGTAATAATCTCTCTAGTGCAAATGCCAAAGCCAGAATAAGTCAGGAATGTTATATTTCCTCAAGTATTTTCTAAATCTGTACCTACCTGCTAAATAATATTTGCAGAAGGTTGGTTGTATTACCAAATGCACTTAAGTCCTCATATGTAATACTGATTACTTGAAGCATGTTGAGAAATTCAAGGAGGAGACAAGGAGGGTCATCAAGTTCTTCAATCCACTGCAAAGAGTATAGCAGTTCTGCAACTAATCAAACAAACAAAAGTATCAGTTTTAATATAAGCATGGTGTATGCGGTGAGCCTGCGCTTACATTTCCATGTATCTTGGTAACAACACAAAAAAAGCCAACATTCGCACATGACTTCAGGTGCTGAGAGGAATGAGCTGGACTCCTGGCACCAACACTTAATGTACTTTGGAGTTAACAATAGGTAATAATCCATGATTAATTTAAGCCATTCTAGATGCTTAGGCACTAATAAAATGAGAAGAAAAAAAACGAACAAAAAAGCATGGAAAGGACTCTAGTTAGGGACTCCTCTCCTACACCTTCATATTTTCTTCCTCTTCTTGGCTCTAATTTTCCTGACCGCTGCTCCTAAACTAGGCAGTCAAGACCGAATTTCAGATAATAACCCCAGTCTGAAGTTAGAAACCAGTTCTTAAATTACTGTGTGTTTGTTTCTTCTTCATCCTCTTATGAAGGACCACACTGAGAAGTTACATTCCTCTTCAATAACAACAGAAGAAGAACATGGAGTGGCATCACTACTTCATAAAATGCATAATGTCAATGGTCAGATCTGATTTAAAAACATGAAAATAATTAAGCCACTTCACAAGTAAAAGCGACTGAACGAGAGGGAGGTACGGATGGAGTGATGAGGATAAGAAAAGTGGTTGCAATAATGTCTCCAATCTCATGCTTAACACTCAAGTATGTACCAATACGCCTGGTTACATTGCATGTATGCTCACCATGCAGCAGGCAGTGTTTTGGGATAGCCGGTATTTAAGAACAACTATTTTTACCTCAGTGTATGCTAAGAGGTTAGTTGAGAGAGTATGAATACAAGCAAAAAATGAAAGGCCAGAAGGGTTCTAGATATATGAACACCACACTAAAAGATACTTGTGCACTTAGAGCAGGATCAGAACAACAACTGTAAAAGATGTAGGATAAAGTAATAATGTCAGCTATATTCCAAACCTTTTATTAATAATTGCTTCCACCAATTAATACAATTTGGTTCACAACTACATTATAAAATCAACTGCTCTTTAGTTTTAACATTCTTACTTACTTATATTTTCAATTTTCTTCCTCTCTGCATCGTGGTTTTCAAACACCACCTCATGTTCCTGTATAAGTAGTGCCATTTTACTTAACAATGCTGCAGTGCACAGATGGTTTGGAAGTTTAGTTGTTTTGCATAGCTTAACCTCTGTTCCTGAGTGCTCACAGTTCACACTCAGTCTTCCTTCCAAAAGAGGTTTGTGTAACCACTGTAACAAAACACAAGAAAGGAGCTGTCTACAATTACGTGTATTTTTTACAGAATAATACAAAGGCACAGGCATTTGTGTAACTTTTCAAATTCAAAATTACTTACAATGTCACTTAAAGTTCCCACATTGAGATTCCCAAGTGTTTATAACAAATAGCCAGTAAAGATATCATAACTGGAGAACTATTCCCAACACAGGTCTAATTGCTGTAGCAAGGTTATCAGTGGGGGATTCCTAATCTAAATTTAAAATCCTTTTCTGTCTAATTTCAATCATATTGCCAACCAAATTAAAGAGAGACACTTGTAACTTCAAACTTGCATTTATGTCTGAAAATTATATACACGGTATAGTTGCAAGTAATACTATGAGTATTATACCTTGACAGTAGTTAAGGAAAAATAGATTTTTTCAGTTTACTCTGCCTATTTGACAGCACTTTGAGGACAGTCAGTTTCACTGTTTTCTCTCTGTATCCCTAAATCAGTTGAAAAGACTATAAACAGCTGCAGAGGAACAATACAAGCCTTATAAAAAGATTATTTTAAACAAGATTTACTTTTAAGAGGTCACTATCAGAAACTGCATTTTTTAACCCAGTAAATTGCAAAATAAAGCAAGTTGACACTGTCCTTTAAACAGTATTTTATGTAGAATCCAAAAAGAGGGGAGTTTTTATATTTACAGATTTTGTATAGCATCATTAGGGATACAACAGCCTAAATGTTCTGTGCATGTATGGCCCTGTAGATGCATGCACATACCCTTATCTTCCCCTCCAATATGGAAAGGGACTCATCCACCTCCACTGCTTTCTCATCTGGACCTTGATCCTACAAGCTTCTGAGCTCTTTGGCCTTGATCCAGCTCAGCACTTAACCTATACTTAACTGTAAGTATTCACGGACTTCAATGGGACTATTCCTATGCTTAGAGATAAGCGTGTGCATAAGTGTGCTGTATCATGGCCAGAGTAGCATAGCACCATGCAGCATTGAGCTCCTGGACCTCACAGGGGGTGGAAACTAGACAGGCAATAGAAGGAGAGGCACACTTCACATCATTTCCAACCACAGTGCTCCAGAGATTAAGCAGGAAAGATTACAGAAAAAGCAGCCCAGGTTGTAGATACATCAGCTATTTCGTTGTGCAGTAGTTTTCAGACTGCAGTCATTTTCATACCTCGATGGGTAGGGATTCTCGCAACTTTTCCCATTCAGAGTTGTTTGGAGTAATACATCCGAAATAAGTTCCCAGAAGACAACCAGACAGTTCCCCAGCTTCCATTAGCTTAGTCAGCAAATCATTAACTGCAGAGATCAAAACCTGAAGGCTGAAAATGTGGGAGAAAAAATTCTTCCTGAGAAATTAAGCACAATCATGTGACAACAAGACACGATATTTCACATCAGTACCAGGCCACATCAATGGCTTTTCACTTTGCATTTTAGTTCATGCTGTTACCTCACAGACAGACTAATAAACATTTTAATTATTTAGGACTTAAGTAGAGGCTGATGCTGTTAAAGCATTAGTTTTGAATTGATTATTTCATATTTTAATATCCCGAAACAAACAGATACGCAGTAAACATAGTTACCTTTTAACATCCAAAGAGGAAGACTGAATTTGATTCTTGACCCACAATGCAGATTTATGCAAGAAGGTGCTCTGTTTCTGCATATAGCCAACCTGATGCACAAGTGAATTTAGGCCAGACAACCAAGTGTGCTTTAGTTTATTGACAAGTAAATCTAAACACAAAAAATAAGGTAGTTAAAACATTAACTGCCAAATTACATACTGCATAATGATGGACACATTCACTACATCACTGTTCTGTTAACATGTGAAGTAGTGTTTCTCAAACTTTTTAAGTTGGTAACCAATTATTTGAAGTCAAAAATTTGCAGGACCCTCTTACATTTACTATAAAAGTAAGCAAAATATGTATATAATTATCACACACAGCTTGAAAAGTCAAGCATACAAAAGTTGTTAGGAAATGCCAGAATTAAGGATGCCCGAGCAACCTTAATTTGGCCAACTTGTGCATATGTATTATGATATCATTTTTAATTCCAGGCTTACATTTCTATGATTCCATGTAAGAGACTTCAGGAGGCCATCAAGTCCAGCTCTCTGCACTGAGGCAGGGCCAAGTAAACCTAGACCATCCCTGATAGGTGTTTGTCCAACCTGTTCCTAAAAACCTCGTATGACAGGGATTCCACAACCTCTCTTGGAAGCCTATTCCAGAGCTTAATTACCCTTACAGAGTTGGAAAGTTTTCCCTAATATCTAACCTAAATCTCCCTTGCTGTAGATTAAGTCCATTATTTCTTGTTTTACCTTCAGTGGACATGGAGAACAATTGATCTTCTTCCTCTTTATAACAGCCCTTAACATATTTGAAGACTTATCAGGTCCCCTCTCAGTCTTCTTTTTTCAAGACTAAACATGCCCAGTTTTTTTAAAACTTATCTCCATAAGTCAAGTTTTCTAAATCTTTTATCATTTTTGTTGCTCTCTTCCAAACTCTCTCCAATTCATCCATGGCTTTCCTAAAGCATAGCTCCCAGAACTGGACACAGTACTCCAGCTGAGGCCTCGCCAGTGTCGAGTAGAGCAGGAAAATTACCTCCCGTGTCTTACATACAACACTGCTGTTAATAAACCCCAGAATGGTATTAGTATTTTTTTGCAGCTGTAGCACATTGTTGACTCTCATTCAATCTGTGATCGTCTAGAACTTCCAGATCCAACACTTATCCAGTTATTCCCCATTTTGCAGCTGTGCATTTCATTTTTCCTTCTTCAGAAAAGCACTTTGCACTTATCTTTATTGGATTTCATCTTATTTCATCTCCAAGTTGCCAAGGTTTTTTTGAATTCTAATCCTGTCCTCCAAAGTGCTTGCAACACCTCCCAGCTTGGTGTCATCTGCAAATTTGATAAGCATACTCTCCACTCCATTATCCAAGTCACTAATGAAAATATTGAATAGACCCAGGATTGACCCCTGCGGGACACCACTAGATGCGCCTTCCCAGTTTGACAGCGAAACCCTGATAAAATACACTCTGAGTACGGTCTTTCAACCAGTTGTGCACTCACTTTATATAATTTCATCTAAACCATATGAAAATGTCATGTGGGACTATGTCAAAAGCCTTATTAAAAACAACATCTACTGCTTCCCCACTATCCACTAGGCCAGTAATCTTGTCAAAGAAGGAAGTTAGGTTGGTTTGGCATTATTTGTTCTTGACAAATCCAGGCTGGCTATTGCTTATAGCTCTATTATCCTGTAGATGCTTACAAACTGAATGTTTAATAATTTGTTCCAGTATCTTTCCAGGTATTGAAGTTAGGCTGACTCATCTATAATTCTCTGGGTCCTCTTTGTTGCCCCTTTTAAAGACAGGCAGTAGGTTTGCCCTTCTCCAGTCTTCTGGGATGTCACCCATCCTCCATGAGTTCTCAAAGCTAATTGCTAATGGTTCTGAGATTGCTTCAGCTAGTTCCTTACATTTCATCAGGCCCTGCCAACTTGAATACACTTATCTAAATATTCTTATACCTGTTTCTTTCCCTGTTTTGTGTTCCTTCCCCCGTGTTAATATTAATTGTGTGGAGTATCTGGTCACCACTAACCTTTTTAGTGACGACTGAAGCAAAACAGGTATTAGACACCTCAGCCTTCTTGATACCATCAGTTATTAGCTCTGTTTCCCCATTAAGTGGCGCACTCACACTTTCCTTTGTCTTTCTCTAGCTCCCAGTGCATTTGAAGAACCTCTTCTTAGTGTCTCTTACGTCCCTTGCTAGGTGTAACTCACTTTGTGCTTTAGCCTTTCTGATTTTGTCCCTACATGCTTATGCTACTCTTCTATATTCCTTCTTAGCAATTTGTCCAGATTTCCACTTTTTGTAGAATTTCTTTCTGATTTTCACGTCATTAAAGAGCTTCTGATGCAGCCATCTTGGCCACTTCCTATTCTTCCTATTGGGATAGTTGGCAGTTGTGTGTTTAATATGGTCTCCTTGAGAAACTGCCAGCTCTCCTGCACTCCTTTATCCCTTAGATTTCCTTCCTCTGGGATGTTATCTACCAGTTCTGACTTTGTTAAAGTCTGCTTTTTTTAAGTCCATTGTTCTTATTCTGCAGTTCTCACTCCTTCCTTTCCCTAGGACCATGAAATCTATCATTTCATGATCACTTTCACCCAAATTGCCATCCAACCAGGGGTGCTGGAACAATTTTTAGTGCGGATGCTGAGAGCCAAACTGTAAAACTCTGTATATAATGGAAACCACTTCAAGTCAGAAGGTGCTGCAGCACCTCCCGCACCCCTAGTTCCAGGACCTACGCAGCCAACTTCAGATTCTTAACCAATTCTTCTCTGTTGGTCAGAATCAAGTCTAAAATGGCTGTCCACCTGGTTACTTCCTCCACTTTCTGAAACAAAAAGTTGTCCCCAAAGCACTCAAAGAACTTATTGGACGTTTTGTGTTTTGCCATATTATTTTTCCAACAGATGTCTGGATAGTTCAAGTCCCTCATGACCACATACTATTTTTTCCCACAGGACCCCAGCCTTAGTCAGTGCACAGAATGGAAGGTGCTCACTTAACGAGCAGCCATTCAATATTTTATTTCCTCCTCGTTGTTCAATATGTGATCCCAGGCTTTATTTATTTCACACTATGCAAACTCTGTTCTAAAAACCAGAATTATTAATTTCTTCATGGGCTTCACTGTGGTGCTCTTTACTATATTATCAGAGTGTTTCACAAATACTAATGAATTTATTCTTACAATACCCCTGTGAGATAAGGGTGTAGCATTTTACAGATGGGGAACTAAAGCACAGAGAGATTAAGATAAAAAGTATTCACTAATTTTGAGTATCCAATTTGAGATGCATAAAACCTGATTTTTCAGAGTTCAAAGCATTATACAGCAATGGTCAAAGCACGGCTCTCATTGATTTCAGTTGCAACTGTGCGTATTTAGCAAATCAGATCCTAGTTCTCAGCAAATCAGATACTGTAGTCTCAAATCAAGCGTCCAGAAAATGAAAACACACTGCTATACCAAACTTTTTTCCCTTTTTTTTTTTTAAACAGGTGGTCATGATGCGATTTGATTAGCATCACCCAGGAACTCTGTGGCAGACGCAGGGACAGACTCCAATTCCCCAGGGCAGCATTCAACTGCCTTAACCATGAGACCCTCCTTCCTTTTCCTGCAATCCCTTCCTTCATTTATTCCACATCTTCCAATTTCTTCAACAAATAAGGCACAGGTCCTACAGGCAACATCTCCTTCAACACGCAACCTGGCCCAATGACTATCCATTGTCATTCTCAATAACAATTCATAGTCATTCTATGACTATCTGTTGTCATCATGGACTAGGAAAAGAAAGCAAAAATGACTCTATAGCCTGGGGATTAGGGCACTCACCAGAGAGAAGGGAGACCCAAGTTCAAGTCCTGGCTCTAATGACTAATTATTTATAAAAAAGTAGAACAGCTTCACGAGAAGAGAGTGAGAAAGCCCCATATCAAAATATCCCATAGACCAGTAGCTTGGGCACTCCCCTGCAATGTGGGAGACTCAGATCCCTCCTCCTCATCAGGTAGAGGGGGGAACTGAATCCAGGTTTCCCATATCCTAAGTGAGTGCCCTGACAAATGGGCCACAGTGTAAAAGGGAAGTACCGCATCAGCACCTGTTCCTGAATCCTTTCCTTCACTTTTGTCAAAATGTCTGAAAGTCTAAATAAAGATTTCAGATCAAAACAAAATGTTTCAACATTACCAAAATGTTATAACTTCTTCAATTTGGTTGAAACTATTTGGCAAATTAGACATAAATTTGAGAATAGTTTTGGTCAATCAGAAACTGCAACTATTCATCTGAAAAACGTCACACAGCTCTAGTTATAACTGACCAGCTGAGAAACACTGATCCCACTTTATGTGGATATTACTTGGGTAATATGTTGTGGAGTTTTTTGCACAAAACCTTAAATTTCTGGAGGTGGCTTTTCTCTATTATTGCCCTGAAGATCAACCTTTAATACAAACCAACATTAAACACATCTGCAAATAAAATCAGAAAAATAAATGTTCTAAAGTCAGATTTTAGTTTACAAAGTAATTCCTGCACTGGGTTACCTGACAAGTGTGTAGCATCCTGGCTCTGAGCACACAGTTGAAAAATAGTGAACAACAAATCTTCGGAAGATGGCATCAGTAAGCACCCTTTAACTGAGCTGAAAAAGTTAGAGGCTACGTCACATATGAATGATACTGATGGTTCAGTATTTCCAGCTTCAGAAAGATCCTTAGCTTTTGAAAGAGCTGCTTGAAGTTTATCACTAATTCTTTCAACATAAATGTCACCAATCAAGGACTCTATTTAAAAAAAAAAGACTTTATGATTACTCTGTGACAAGTAAGATCCTACAGAAGCCATCAGATGCTATAAACAGTGTCTGCCTGTTTTTCCAGATTCACTAATACTGAAAGCAAGATTAAGGGGAGAGTCTGCTTTAATTTTGTATGTGCTACAGCTTGATTCATTTCACTTTAGTCAAAGATACACACCCAACATATTCTTGGTAGTTTGTTACACAAGCACTTTGCACAAAATGAATGGTATACGTGCAGCAATACCTCCAGTTCCATAGCCATCCTCTGAAATGCCTGACACTGACTCATGATAGGGCAAACATTCAATCCTGGAGCACTGCATTAGGACTTTTAAGCCGGCAAGTCTGACTGATTACTTTTCTGCAAGCAAGTTTCCTGCACTCTTCTCTGGGACCCAGCAACAAAACACAATAGTATTATGAAGATCTATCTATTCTACAGTATGCATTCATCTTACTGGTGCATCTCTTGGGAAATTATGAACCACTTCTTGGGCACCAAAAAGAACCCAGCCTTCAAATAAATTACGGAACATTAGGGCAAGCATTTTAATAAATGCTGGCAAGCTAAACAAAATGATAGCATTATAAATACATTGACTTTAAAATTGGATAATACACCTGAATATGAAACTCATTAATACCGAGGTGTATATTACACTTGCCACACAAGAGAAGCAACAGTTGGAACAGGTGTACCATACATCTCTCAATGTAGATGCCCCAAATAAGCAGACTTAGGACTTATAAATTGCTTCTGTTGTCTGAGGTCAGAGGGCTCAGATGTGGATCCATAACCCTTCTGATTTGACACTACTTTTTGAACAGTAAACTGGTCTATTCTGCAGTCAATCATTTAGTAAATCCAATCTTTGCATTAAAGAATTATACAATTAGAGAACTGGAAAATCTAAAAAGAAAGAAGATTAACACTAATCCTGTTAACAGGTACACCTCTACCTCATATAACACTGTCCTCGGGAGCCAAAATAATCTTACCGCGTTATAGGTGAAACCGCATTATATCAAACTTTCTTTGATCCGCCGGAGTGCACAGCCCCCCCCCCGAAGCACTGTTTTACCGCGTTATATCTGAATTTGTGTTATATCGGGTCGCGTTATATCAGGGTAGAGGTGTACATGAAAATGAAGCATATCAAGTCACTACTCCAGGATAGTTTTAATGAAATTAAAAGGCCATAGTATACTAGCTCAGGTAAATATAAACAGAGAAGCAGCTCGATGTTACAAAATGTGATATGGTAAAAAAACCTCAAGAAGTTCTTTTCCCCCTACCCCCCAAGTAGCAATTCACCTACCATTTTTAACATGCTGTGATAATACCAAGCTCAGGAGGGTCCATCTTTCTGAACAGTACAATTCCGATGAGGTTGTTGTGGTTTTCAAACCCTTATAGCACAGATCATCTGCTAGTATTACAAGCTTCTCCCCTAGTACGTCGCCTTTCAGCCACCCAGAGACTAATGAATGTTTCACTGAGTCCGAGCATGCCTGAATTACAAGAAAACAACTATTTTTGCAAGGTTACTAACCTTAAGGAAATAGGATTAGTATGTATTAGCCTTTAGAGAGAATACTTCATTCCTATACATTAATGCTAAGTTATAATGTCAGCGTTTTTCCAGAAACTAATGCCAAATTATAGACTGGGAAAAAATTCTGCTAGGTGATGAGCCAATTATTATAAATAATAAAAAATAGAAAACAGGAAGGAATTTTAAAGTGTGAGGCATCCATAAGTGAGGAGGGATGACACTGATACTGGGCATCAAGAGATCTGGGTTCAATTCCCAGCTCTGCTACCAACTTCACATATCACTTCAGGCAAGACACAAATTCCTCTGTGCTTCTGTTCCCTATCTGTAAAAATGGGGATAATACTACTTTACTTCACAGGCATGTTGCAAGAATGAATGTATTAGTGTTTGTGAGTTGCTCAGATAATATGGTGATAAATGCTATACAAATGCCTATCAAGTAAAATAACTTGGTCCTAATTAGTCAGTATTTCTGGGGTTTCCAAATAGTGGTTGAATTTACACATCATGCTTTCTAAAGTATATATGCACAGTGTGATGCTGTTTTGTAGAGAATAAATGGCTCAGGGGAATGGAAATCTATATAACACAATTGACCCAATTGACCACATATGAGACTTCTATATATGAATGGACAAGGAGCCCCTCTATATCAGAGATTAGACATGCTGAAGATGGAAGTTTACAATACAGGCAATGCAGTGCCTCTATCAGTGGTTTTCAAACTTTTTGTATTGGTGATCCCTTTCACACAGAAAGCTTCTGAGTGTGACCCCTCTCCCATATAAATTAAAAACAGGGGGAAGGGGATAATTTAATTTAACGGGGGCTCAGGGATGTCAGCGATCCCAGTTTGAGAACCCCCGAAGAAATGCTTCAGTTTCTAATGCTATCTACCATGGGTTTGTGAGAGAGGTGCTATATTTAAGTTATAATAAAACAGCACTGTTTCAGATTTAATTATTACTAGATTTTCAAACTGTGAAAATGAGACTAGTTTGTAGTCTACTCCAGTTTAAGTAACTGAAATCCTATCACTTAAAGATTGGAAAGTATCCAAAAGCATGCATGCAAAATAAGAATAAAATTCCCAAAGAAGATACCTTTTGAATTACTTGTAGGAAAATACTCCATTTCAGATCCATCTAGTGGAAAAACAAATAAATAAAAATATAGTTAATAAAATATATTCCATTAGGATAAGAAAGCTTAATTCAATCTCTATTTATTGTCCAATTTTAACTTCTGAAAAGGATGTGTAGAAGTTGCCAAGCCTTAGTAGTGAGCAAAAGTTACTTTCATAATTATGATTATTTAGCAGCCAATAATCAATTAAAGAAATTAGGTTGCCATAAATTGGGCAATTATAAGTTTCTCCTGTCAACTAGATCAAAATGGGTAGAAGTAACTGTGGTTAAGAGAACAGGTTAATACTATAAATCATATTTACGATATTTACGAAGAAAAAAGATGGCAATTTAGGAACAAAAATCTTCAGATGTATTCATTATTTTCAGTACAGTATATTTACGTCAAGTGAAAGGGATAAACATATTAATGTCATAACACCTTTCCTAGCATTCTAATTCCAAACTCTCTTAATTCCATCTTTTCTTTGTCATATTTATCCAAAACAAATATGTTAGTTATTCTGAATCAGAATCATAGAATATCAGGGTTGGAAGGGACCTCAAGAGGTCATCTAGTCCAACCCCCTGCTCAAAGCAGGACCAATTCCCAACTAAATCATCCCAGCCAGGGCTTTGTCAAGCCGGGCCTTAAAAACCTCCAAGGAAGGAGACTCCACCACCTCCCTAGGTAACGCATTCCAGTGCTTCACCACCCTCCTAGTGAAATAGTGTTTCCTAATATCTAACCTGGACCTCCCCCACTGCAACTTGAGACCATTGCTCCTTGTTCTGTCATCTGCCACCACTGAGAACAGCCGAGCTCCATCCTCTTTGGAACCCCCCGTCTGGTAGTTGAAGGCTGCTATCAAATCCCCCCTCATTCTTCTCTTCTGGAGACTAAACAATCCCAGTTCTCTCAGCCTCTCCTCATAAGTCATGTGCTCCAGACCCCTAATCATTTTTGTTGCCCTCCGCTGGACTCTTTCCAATTTTTCCACATCCTTCTTGTAGTGTGGGGCCCAAAACTGGACACAGTATTCCAGATGAGGCCTCACCAACGTCGAAAAAAGGGGAACGATCACGTTCCTCAATCTGCTGGCAATGTTCCTACTTATACAGCCCAAAATGCCGTTAGCCTTCTTGGCAACAAGAGCACACTGTTGACTCATATCCAGCTTCTCATCCACTGTGACCCCTAGGTCTTTTTCTGCAGAACTGCTACCTAGCCATTCGGTCCCTAGTCCGTAGCAGTCCATGGGATTCTTCCGTCCTAAGTGCAGGACTCTGCACTTGTCCTTGTTGAACCTCATCAGGTTTTTTTTGGCCCAATCCTCTAATTTGTCTAGGTCCCTCTGTATCCGATCCCTACCCTCCAGTGTATCTACCACGCCTCCTAGTTTAGTGTCATCTGCAAACTTGCTGAGAGTGCAGTCCACACCATCCTCCAGATCATTAATAAAGATATTAAACAAAACCGACCCCAGGACCGACCCTTGGGGCACTCCGCTTGAAACCGGCTGCCAACTAGACATGGAGCCATTGATCACTACCCGCTGAGCCCGACGATCTAGCCAGCTTTCTATCCACCTTACAGTCCATTCATCCAGCCCATACTTCTTTAACTTGGCAGCAAGAATACTGTGGGAGACCGTATCAAAAGCTTTGCTAAAGTCAAGGAATAACACATCCACTGCTTTCCCCTCATCCACAGAGCCAGTTATCTCATCATAGAAGGCAATTAGGTTAGTCAGGCACAACTTCCCCTTGGTGAATCCATGCTGACTGTTCCTGATCACTTTCCTCTCCTCTAAGTGTTTCATAATTGATTCCTTGAGGACCTGCTCCATAATTTTTCCAGGGACTGAGGTGAGGCTGACTGGCCTGTAGTTCCCCGGATCCTCCTTCTTCCCTTTTTTAAAGATGGGTACTACATTAGCCTTTTTCCAGTCATCTGGGACCTCCCCCGATTGTCATGAGATTTCAAAAATAATGGCTAATGGCTCTGCAATCTCATCCGCCAGCTCCTTTAGCATCCGGCCCCATGGACTTGTGCTCGTCCAGTTTTTCTAAATAGTCCCGAACCACTTCTTTCTCCACAGAGGGCTGGTCACCTTCTCCCCATATTGTGCTGCCCAGTGCAGCAGTCTGGGAGCTGACCTTGTTCGTGAAGACAGAGGCAAAAAAAGCATTGAGTACATTAGCTTTTTCCACATCCTCGTCACTAAGATACATTTTCCAGATCCAAAATAACTATTATTCCCACTGCTATTATATATTATATATTATAACTATTATAGCCCACAAATCAGGATAGTCATTATATAAATTCTTCTATTTACAAAGTAAAAAAGAAAGCCTTACCTTTGTTAAGTCATCAAGAATATTTTTTCGCTCTGTATTATTGTTACAACACCTAAGGACACTATACAAAATATCAACCAGAAAATCTGTCTCTTTCCTCCAGTCTTCTTTCAACCAAGCTATTAAATTGTGATGCAAAAACTGTACTGATGGATTTTCATGCTGAAGTTTTACATCTTCCTGGGATTCAGTCTGAGCAGCACTCATACCATTTTCCTGCTCTAACAGCACTTGAAAAACTCTGCTAGAAGGGAAGGAGTTGAGCAGAGCAGAGAGAAACTTTAAGTGCCGATCAGACTTCTGTTCACTGATATACACAATACTCAGTTCAGCAAGGCTACAGACTAAATCTTCTAAAGGTTCTTTCCTTCGAAACAAACTATGTGGTGGATCAGTCAGTATTTCAGATTCACCATTATTTGTCAGTTCAGCAGGCTTCCCATTCTCTGTGTTTATTTCACATTCATTCTCATCTGTAAATCTGATCTTTATGGTTCTTCTTTTGCTTGGTTTCATAGAGCTCTCTGGGCTCTGCAGAATTTGTAGCATACGGGATATAGCAACCAAAGATTTCTCATCAGCATCTGCTGCATCAACATGGAGTACATACATTTTTGAGAGACTGTCCCAGAAATTCGACAAGAGTCTCCGGAAAGTTTCAGCTGTGCCATCATCATTTAAGATTTCAGTCTTTGTTTCCCAGGAGCTCAGTGTTTCTGCTATTTGGTAAAACAATGGACCAATTTGTAACCTGGTCTCTTTAAGCACAGCTTCAATGAGAGGAATTAACTACAAACAGAAATGCAAGAAAGTTTTAGTAACTAAATGTTTACACAACTGGACAATAGTTTTAATATTGACAATCTCAGAAAGCTCTGCAAAACAGTGTTTAACATCTATTAAATATCAATTTAACAGCAATCCTGAAAACAGAATTAGCAAAATGTCTAACCCAACCAACCTCTTCTATTAAACATGTACAAACCGTTATCCATTACATTTATACTTTATTGTTAAAGACATTGAGGTTTCATACAATAATTCCGCACTCTGTCAGAGGGTTAGGTTTTATGGGAAGGAGGATATAAAAACACAGCTAAAATTATTTGTCCTTAAATTCTCTGGGATTTATTTTTAATTGGTGAATAAATTTGCATTGAAGTGTTTCACAGTTTTGTTCAAGTTAAAATTATGAAATTGCAAAACCGAGAACAAAAACTTTAAAAATATTTACATAATATATACCTGATCACATATAAGCATCTGCTGAATTTGTTTTTGTTCATCTTCTTCACCTAAATTCTGTAGCATGGCAAATCGTAAACACTCCATAAATGCAGATATAATTGCAGAACATTCTGAATGGCTAGCTATGGCTCGCTCATTTGACAACCTAAATACATGTAAATCAGGAGACATAAAAAGAAATAGTCATTGTTCCTTGATTACAATCTGATTACAGTGCTTTAATGTAATACCATAGGTGTTGTTCATTTGAGGAAAAAGGGATAAGAAAATCTATAAGTGACCTCAAAATAAAAATTCAGGAAAACAAGTTCTACATAAATCACAACTACAAACACGGGCATTTAAGCATGCTGCTCTTTAGCCTAGTTTACTTATTCATAAAAATACAATGAAGGATGAAACACATTTGTGGCTCAACAGACAAATGCAGCCTCTACTATTTAATTGAATCTAAAGTTTTAAATGCACCCATTATAGTGCCACTTTTTAAACCTATGTTTTTTGTGTGCAGTCTTGAAGAGAGAAAGGGACAAGGGATCATAGCAGGAAGGAGGAGACAGGCAGACAGTTTACAGAATTCAGTTTCTGATATCTACATATTTTAAAATGGTTTAAGTAACGTAACCTTCTTTTGATTTGTTTCCAAACATAAATAATTATTATAATAAATATTTCATCTAATATCATGAATTTGTGGCACATACCCTTGAATTATTGAGCTGAAAAAAGTCCTGTAAAAGTCCAGCTTTGGTTCTGTAATGCCATGAGGTACCTTGCTAATCAATGGCAAGAGATTAGGATATATAACAGTAGCTAGACCTCGTCCGCCTTCTCGAAGTACTGTCCATAATTTTGGCAGAACTCCTTTTTTGGCATTTACGTGACTCCAACAGTCCTACAGAAAGAAATAATTACAGGAATAAATTAAACCAGACTCAGTTGGTTTGGAAGAGCTCTCAGGTGGGTCATCTGGTCTAGCTCCATACACTGCAGTAAGAGCAAGCTATTACCAAATCTAAATTGCCCTGAGTATTTTTAAAACTCATTTTCTCTCTAAATATTTCCGTTTAAATTAGTGAATTTTAAGAAAAAGAAATAGAAATTAATGGAGATATCCCATCTCCTAGAACTGGAAGGGACCTTGAAAGGTCATCGAGTCCAGCCCCCTGCCTTCACTAGCAGGACCAAGTACTGATTTTGCTCCAGATCCCCAAGTGGCCCCCTCAAGGATTGAACTCACAATCCTGGGTTTAGCAGGCCAACGCTCAAACCACTGAGCTATCCCTCCCCCAAATTTTAAGATTTAGCAGACTTCAGAACAAAATCTTGTTTTAACACAGCAGAGATCTTCTGGGTAATCAACTTAAATCAAGAAGGTTTTGTCTTGAGTGATCTTTTGACCCATAATATTGCTTTGTAAAATAGCTTACTATAATATATTGCTACTTTTATGACAGTCCCAGGTTTAACTCACCACCTCCAAAAAACAAGTATTAGGTCTCATAAAGAGTCACTACAGTTATATGTATTAGTATTTTGCACTGAGTTTTAAATTATGAACTGTGACAAATCAACTATATGTACTGTATATACTCGTTCATAAGCTGAATATTTTTGGTAAAAAAGTGACGCATCAAAGAGCGGGGATCGGCTTATAAATGGGTCTACACCAAAATTTGATTATTTGAAACTCTATGGAATCATTGAATTGAATATCTAATACATTGTCGTTTTGTTTACCTGGAGCGTCTGCAGGCATGGAGCCCTTCAGCTCCTTGTGGCCATGGTTCACTGAGGGGCTCCGTGCCTGCGAACGCTTCAGGTAAACAAAACGTCCCAATCCGCCAGCGGCTTACCCTGACAGGCTGGGAACCAAAGGTTTCCAACCCCTGAAATAGGGTTGGCTTATGAAAGGGTCATACAGTTTTCGCTATTTTTACTTATCCATCTTGGGGGTCAGCTTATAACGAATGAGTATATACGGTATATATTTTTATTAAACCAGCTTCCTATTGGTGAGAGACACAAGCTTTCGAGCTTAGACAGAGCTCTTCTTCAGGTATGGCAAACTTACTCAGGGCTTCTCTTCATGTACAGTGCTGCATCTGCACTGCTGTGGCGCTTCAGTGAAGATGCTCCTATGTCAATGGAAGCACTTCTCCTGTTGGCGTAGTTAATCCACCTCCCCGAGAAGCAGTAACTATGTTGATGGGAGAAGCTCTGCTACTGACAAAGCGCTGTCTACATAGGGTGTTAGGTCTACCCCGAGTGATGTAATTATACCAATACAGGTCTGTAGTTTAGACCTGGCTTCAGAGTGTCACAGTTAAATACAAGGTGGAACAGATTGTTTAGCATAAGTAGTTAACGCACATTTCAATGGACCATTCAAAGTGAAGTGACACATTAACACCCTTCCAGTCATAGGGAGGAAAGGGAGGGAGGGAGTGGGAAGTAGCGGGGGAGGGCGGGCAGACGGGTTGTTAGTGGGCTATAGATTGTTGTAATAAACCCTAAATCCAGTGTCTTTATTCAGTCCATGCTTGTGCTGATGAGCTTGGAGAGGTTGGAAGGTTGTTTGAAGGCCAGAAGAAGTAGATCACATCATGGAATACCCTGAGAGAACCTGGTTCAATACCGAAATAAAACCCCCTCCAAATGCACACACCTAGTTGTCACCTACCACCCCCCACTGGAACCCATACAGAGTATCATCAAACAACTACAACCCATACTTTCCTGAATCCCCTCTTCAGGCTTTCAAACAAGCCCCCAACCTCTCCAAGCTCATCATCAGAACTAAGCTCCCCACAGACCAGGACGCACCAACTCAAAGCGGCACTAGAACCTGCCAGAACAACAGATGCAAAACCTGCAGACAAATCTCCATTGTTACAATGATCAACACCCTCGACAACACACCTGTAAAGATTCATGAGTCCTACATATGGCTATCACAATATTGGTGTACCTCATCCAGTGCACTAATGCCCCAATAGCAACTATGTGGGTGAAACCAGACAGACACTACGCTCTCAAATAAGCTCACACAGGAAAATGATAAAAGACAACCCCCCGCCACATCATCTGTGGGTGAACACTTTTCACAAAGCGAAATCTGACCTCTCAGCCCTCATCCTCAAAAAAATCCTGCACAACACTTTCAAAAGATGAGCCTGGGAGCTTAAATTCATAATTTTGCTAGACAACAAAAATCATGGACTGAATAGACTGTATGTCTGGCTTATTAAAATAATCTATAACCAACTAACAATTCCCGCCAGTTGCTTTCCCCCCTGCCTTCCTTCTCTCATCGGTGTAGTAGCATCTTCACTGAAGTGTAGACCAGCCCTGAGTAAGTTTCCCAGACCTGAAGAAGAGCTCTGTGTAAGCTCGAAAGCTTGTCTCTCTCACCAACAGACGTTGGTCCAATAACAGATATTACCTCACCCACCTTGCCTCTCTAATAATTTGGGACCAAAACAGCTACAACACTGCATTTTGAATGAAAGCCAACAGGCACAAAAAATATTCTAGGGGAAAAAAACATCATCAAAGTTACATTTATTATTTGTACTGATAATATATGAATAAACAGAAGGCTATTTTCATACATGATTATAGGTCATACCAACAATTACAAGATACATCAAACACCAATTACAAAAAGGACACTATGGAATTACTAAATGAAATTCTGGCCCCATTGAAGTCAATGGAAAATTTCCATTGACTTCAATGAAACCAGGATTTTATCTGAGGAGTGGAGTGGCTACAGTATCAGGCTCTAACTAAACAGTGAATAACGAACAACTTGCACCTCATTTTTTATAAATTCTAATAAATAATTCAACAGAGAAATATTTGTATTTTTAAAAGCTATTTTATATACTTATGAAGTTCTTAAATGTCACAACTTCATTTTAATTACACGCTAAATTCCTTTCTGCTTTTCAGAGATGGTGGACACACACAATTATTTACTTTTAACAGAGCTGTGAGTGCTGAGCACCTCTGAAAATCAGGTCCTGAGAGAGAGAGAGAGAGAGAGAGTGTGCGCGTGCGCTTAGTAGTACTAAGGGGTGCACAGTGGTTACTTTATTTTAAACTGATGATATCTTCCGCTTAACCCCAACCCGATGGCACTGGTATGATGTGAAAGGTTAAGTCTGAAATATCTGAACAGACCACTAGCCTCTGACTTATAACAAAAAGAAGTTCTCATTCAGTTTCCTACATTACCTCAATGGTAACAAGGATGTAAAGCACAGCTTCCCAAAGAGCTGGACACACCACTGCATCACTGTCATCAATACTGAGAAGAACTGCAGGACAAACTCTTGGTGCTTCAACTTTCATTGATTCAGGAAGGAGCTGACAGAAAGTAGAAACTAACTCAAAAAAAGCTGAGCGAACCTAAAGTAAGCCACAAAAACAAAATATTTCAATAACCACGGATTACAATATTTATTCACTTCTACAAATCAAAGGTCTAATTTCCCCATGCTTGTTAATTACATACTGTGATTTACTTTAAAAAGAAATGGTATATCAACATAGGCATGTCTGAAATACTACTTTTAGCACACTCAAAAATCAAAACAAATTTTCAGTTAGTGCACAGAGCTGTAAAAAAAAATTTTAAATAGGGACATTATGTGACAAAAGTTTTTTAATAGACCATATACTGGAAGAGAAGATTATATATGTTTTTAAAAGTACAACATTATGCAGAATGCTTATCTTCCTTTTATGGCATACCTTTTATCCATAAGCATCCCGAAATGCTTTGCCAGACTAAACGAATCATTTTATGCAACACTGAAATGCAATGCTGCAGTTGTTCTGCACTGATAAACACAAACAACAATTCTTGGCAGAATAAAGGTCAATCAAATAATTTAGAAAATTACCTGCCTAAATGTATCCATAAGTTTATGGAGCTTGCTTCTTCAACAAGAATTTTAAAGGGCTGTGTTTCAGCCACAAATTCCAAATAAGGAGATGCCTACCTCAAAGGAAGAAATGAACATATTGGAGGAGATTGCTCGGACACTTGTTTGCCTATAGCAGGGCCAATGTGTCTTGCGATTGGAAGACTGTTTTAAACACAGTTGGGCAAGGCACCTGGTTCTTTCTTTCTTCCACAATATTGGGGATGGCTTAGTGCCCTAAGTTTTCAAGGGTTGCTTTTGTAGAAAAAGCCTATACAAATAAAGATGGTATAAAAAGGTTCAGATACCTGAGGTACACTGTGCTTGCCATATTTCCAAAATTTGTTCTGAGATTGAAGGGGTATTAGCTTTTCTTCCAGTGAATGAATCTCGTTCTTTGGCAACATGCAAAGCAACTTCTTTAAGGCTAACAAGGAACATGTCAGAATTCGAAAGTATTTGGCTTCCCTTTCTTCCTCTGGTACAGTTCTCAGGTAAAAAACAAAAACAAGTTTAAAGCATTAATTGAAAACTAGCAAAATGTGTATATTCATATTCGTTAATGGGCTTCTCGTATGATTTGGTAAGAAAATCCTAGGATTCTTCCTAGAGATTGCAGCAGTGTGTATATAACTACACTGAACTTTCCATAAGTTGTGTATGTGTGTTAAACACATTTACATTGCAAAATTCTAGCTAAAACAGTATTTTCAGAAGTTCATTTTCCCCTTCTTTTGTTGTCTCCTCCTTGTGTCAAGTGATTCTGTCCTCCAGATACTCAATGATACACATGAATCAGATAGAAAGAATTACTTGACAATGGGTAAAATTTTCAGAAGTGAATTAGGAATTTTGATGCCTAAATCTCATTAAAAGTCAACAGAATTTAGACACTTGAATTTTTAGGTGCTTCTGAAAATTTTAGCCGCCACCACCATCACTGCTGCTGCCTGGCTTTGTTCCCCACCACGACACAGGGTTAAGTGTGCTGCTAGCCCAAAAGCACAGTTCTAGCAAGATTCCCAAGCACAATTGCCACCCATGGTAGTCTAGTGAAATACAGGCTGGTGTGGCAGCCTAGTTGTACAGGCTTGATGTGAAGTATAGAAAAAGGCACTTTCCTAGAAAAAACAATATTTTCTATAGAATTGCATAAGGCATAATATGTCTTCAGTTTAATGTACTTATTATTTTCTGCAAAAATCTACCACTTGTTCCCTTGTGAAATACATTTTACATCTATTGAAATTAACAGAATACAATTTTTGAAAGAAAAATTAAACTTTTAAACTACAAATTTGTAAGTAGAAAAACATACTGTGGGTCACTGAGTGTATCAGGTGTTTCTTTCAGAAGGTGATCTTGTAGTATCTAGATAAAATACATGAGATCATATTTTTTCATAGGTGAAAGTTAACCACAAGCTATAAGTTAGTCACATGAGAGTAAGCACAAAATAATGAAGCTTCAACATCCTTCTGATGCAGGCAGCTAGTTATTAGGCACATTTTACAAATGAGGAAACAAGGGTAAAGACAGTTGAATTGACCAACCCAGGTCATATGAGACAATGGCAGAGCCAGTGTCAGAACTTTGGTTTCCTGACTCCTAGTCCCATGATCTGACCACAGTTAGACCATACAGCCACTGTTCTGACAGCAAGTAGTCCCATCTCTCCAGAATTTAATTTTTTTTTTTAAAAACTCTATATCAAGGCTTTGTAATCACAAACCATCAATCTTATAATCTAATTTTTCCATACTTCAAATGGTTCTGCTCCAGACATAGATTTCCTAGTGTATATACATCTTGCACAGCACAAGGTACAACTACGCTTTCGGAAATTGGTCCAGACTACTACTGCAGTTAAACCAGTTCAGCTGAACATTTTGCCAGCATCTGTTGTCAGTGACAGGTAAGTGCTGTTTGGAACACACTTGGTGACTGAGCATCATCTGCTGTGCATATGGAAATGCATAGCAAAGAAATTAGTTCCTATACATCCACATAGCTCTACAGACCCATGCAGCCTCAGTGTGTATGAAAAATTAAGGGAGATATTGGGGAATGTATCCTCATCTCAATCTCCATTAGCATTAATAGGAGTTTCAGTTGAGAAGAGAGTATACCTTTCTGAATGCAAATGCAAAGAATGCATGAGTTAACATTGTCAAGAAAAAAAACCTTCTCTCTTCATTAACAGATGACAACTACTTGCATAAAGCTTTAAGGACATAGTATTCTCTAAACTCACATTCAGAACTTCTTCCTTACAAAATGCTACGGCTTCAGGTTGTTTACTTGAAGGGAAAGCTGTCTCAAATGCCACTTTAGCTGCCGATGCTGCAGGGGAGTAAGTATCACACTTAGCAATCAGCCAGTATCCCATGATACTTTTTAAATAAGGAGCCAAGTGTTTCTTTACTTTAAGAATAAGTTGCTCAAAAGCTTGCTGTGTTGCTTCTCGAACACGGCGGTCATGATCCTGTTTTAAAATAAAGATTTTTTAAAAGAAATACATTCTCTGATACCAAGAATACCAAAACACAAATTCTTTTGCTCTGCTATCATGTCCCAACTCCCCCCGCTCAAAACAAAAAGTTGTCTGTATTCAGTTGTATGGTTTCAAATTGAGTCCTTATATCCCAAACCTAAAGGCTTATATTCACTAATCCCCCATCCTTTTCATCAATGAAATGAGAAAATATTAGTCATAAACAATGCAAAACATTTCAGTTAATAATATCTAGAAGTAAAGTCTTAAGAACTAATAATTGATTTGGGGCATATATCTTCTAACTTTTAGTATTAATTGTTAATCATGCAAATAATCCTGTTGATTCAGTGACCTAAATGGGACCATTAGCTTGAATACAGATTGCAGAATCCAATCTTCATCATAGGAATGCCCTTCAATTTCTTAAACAACCTTTCTATATTAACAGTATTGTCATCAAAGGGAGTGGGGATAGGAAATAGAGGAATCATATCTTAAAACAACTTTGAATCATCTATGACAAGAGAAGATTAAGCTTGATAAGTTTATGGAGGGAATAGTTTGATGAGATAACGTGATTTTAGTCAATCAATCAACAGCATGCCATCACTGGTAAATAGTATCAATGGTCAATGAGGGTCTGGCTGGAGAATCTTGCCTGCATGCTCGGGGTTCTACTGATCGCCATATTTGGGGTCGGGAAGGAATTTTCCTCCAGGGAAGATGGGCAGAGGCCCTGGAGGTTTTTCGCCTTCCTCCGCAGCATGGGGCGGGGGTCGCTAGCTGGAGGATTCTCTGCGACTTGAAGTCTTTAAATCACAGGATTTGGGGACTTCAACAGCTGAATCAAGGGAAAGGGGGTGGGTCAGCTTTTGTGGCCTGCATCATGCGGGAGGTCAGACTAGATGATCATACTGGTCCCTTCTGACCTTAAAGTCTATGAGTCTAAGTGAGTTTGAGAATTTCTGTGATTTTTTTTAGATGCTGGAATACAGACAAGAGAGACAAACCACTGTCAGTGCAATTCTGTTCAGAGCATATTTGTCTCTTTAGTTTAGAGGCTATATTACACTTTGCTTAGAACAGTTCTATTGATTAAGCTGAATTAGAGAAATTAGTTACACCTCCATAAGTGTACAGCACTACACACCTTCCCAAAGGTTGAAGAGTATCCTAAAGATTACAAATACTTTGATGTAATATGAATACACTAAAAAGCAACAGAGGGTCCTGTGGCACCTTTAAGACTAACAGAAGTATTGGGAGCATACGCTTTCGTGGGTAAGAACGTCACTTCTTCAGATGCAAGTTACTTCTGTTAGTCTTAAAGGTGCCACAGGACCCTCTGTTGCTTTTTACAGATTCAGACCAACACGGCTACCCCTCTGATATATGAATACACTGGAATCCCTAAATGCAGACTATGGTCTATTTTACCAACATAACCATGAACCGTACATCAAAGCAGCATACCAAATAAGAGCTATAATCTTTGGATTCCATTAACTACTGTGGATAGCATAAAATATACAATATATGACTGTATTTATATTGTATCCATGTCTAGATTTTTCCCTTAATGTTCAAAAAAGGTTAGAACAAGAAAAGGTAAATAGGAAACTGCCTTCAATTAAGAAACTTTTCTCATTAGCATAAAAACATCTGGGAGTCTGCATGAACCCATGCATAATTGGATTTGTAAATCTCAAGCATTTGTTGGCACTGATATATTAGTAGATTTTTTATGTTCCATGGCTCCTAATAAGAATATAGGAATTTCTGAAACACATCAGAACAGACATCCATCTATTCCAGTATCCTACCTCCAATAGTGCCAGATGCTTCAGAGAAATATGCTAGAATTCTTATAAAGGACAATTATGGAGTAACCGATCCACAGGTGAAGTTTCTTCCCAGCTCCTGTTGGAGAACTGTTTATGCCCTAAATCATGAGGCTTTATATTCTTTAAATTATGTATCCTATCTCAGAACCGTGGATGTTCTCATTGACTACATAAGCATCTATGTGGACAAAGAGCTTTCTTATGCTGAAACCTGAAGCTGAAACACCTGGATAATGTTCATTTAAGGTGCTAGTGATTAAAAGCTTCTATCCATAGAGCAGGCACAGCACAGGCATGAGCAATGAAAACTTCCCCACGTTGCCCTGATGATGCGTCCCAGCCACTTAGGACCAAGTGCTTTTCTCCGAATTCTAAAAGTTTTTTTTGAAAACTAGCCAACCCACAAAAATATACAATTAGGTGTATCGATCTGATTGCCTTGTGGATTACCACAGAAACTGCCCAGAGCAATTTTATTTGTTGGTTTACTTCTGTCATAACCTAAGTCCTTTAATACTTACAAGTGAGATTTTACAGTAAATTCTTGGCCAGTAAGGAAGAACACCTTTAACAACTTCTGATTCTCTTTCCTTACACATCGCCCCAAACTCCTGCATAGCCTAAAATCAAAATACCAACAGCGTGGGATTAGAAAAATTGCAGGTGAATGTATATCTTAAAATTTACTAAATTTACCAACTAGTGCCTGGTACTGTAATTCTCATGAAACTAGAAATTGGTTCACTTCTTGCAATTGGGTCTAAAAACTCTAGTTAACTGGAGTTACTCTTGCAAATCCTCTTTGCATCAGAATCAGATGACAGACCTTTCTAAAGGTCTTCCAAAACATCTTAAAACTGCATACAATCAAAATCAAGCTTTCGAGGCATAAAAAAGTATTTCAAAGATGCTAAACAAATTACAGTATATGCTCTGGAGTTTGCTAGCGTGAAAGTAAAATTTATTATTTTAGTAGATTCCTTTCTAGCACTTTACACAAAAATATTCCCCTTCCCAAGCAAAATATCAAAAGAACCCTTGCACAAATGAATATTAGAACTAGATGTCTCAAATGTACGCTTGTTACATCCAACTTTGTCACAATTTTTTTTTAGATTCTATGGCTTAAACCATGATCTCACTGAAGTCAATGGGAGTTTTACCAATAACTTCAGTGGAACCAGGATTTCACCCTATAAACTTTCAAGTTATCTTTCTCTTAAAGGATGTTTAAAAAGTAAACTAAGGGATATAGGATACACATACTTTTAATTTTGTTATGACATCTCTTTTGGAGAGTTTTCGTAGCACCATTCGAAAATCAGCATCTACAAGGCTGTCTATTTCTTCTGCTCCTTGGACTGCAGGTACATATCCTAGATCACTCTGAGATGTTCCAAAGCCAATAAACCCAGGCACTGTTCCACGTTCCTTGGCAAGGAGCTCTGCAGCTCTGCCACTGCTGGAGGGCTGATATAACCAAGAGAGAGACGTCAATTAATTATTCATGTCCTTTTAAACCATTTTATTTCTTACTGAAATGTTGGTTTTGGAAACCATTTTCTTGCACAATCTAAATCATCACACTTGAAGAAATGACCCTGCAGGTTTGTGTCTTATAATTGATCTGCTGCTCCATGGAAAAAGTTTCACATTATATGCCTCATCATTAAGAAATTCTACCAGGGCTTTAAGTAGAGAAATCTGAAATGGTAATTTTATTTTTCAACCGTAGGTTCAATATTTTCATTAATTTTCACAATATAAAATTAACCCAAAGAGCAAAAAACAAACAAACCCCAAATCAGCAACAAATACAAAGGGGGCCAGAGAAGATTTAGGGGAATGGGGTACATCACAATGTCACATGACTTGTTGAATTATTATTGAAAATGATTGCTTTTCTTTAGTTTAGCTTCTCCTCTAACTTGTTCCAGTGAAGTTAATCCTGTGCTTATTTTAATCAGTGCCTCCCACTTCTTTAAGGCACTGAGACCAGATGTTCCAAAAAGATTGATGCTTTGAGGTGTTCCGTAGCAGATCTAGAGGTTTCAAATAGGACTGTCAAATTATTTAAAAAATTAATTGCGATTAATCAAGAGATTAAAAAATATAATTGTGATTAGTCGCAGTTTTAGTCGCTCTATTAAACAATAATAGAATACCATTTATTTAAATATTTTGGATGTTTTCTACATTTTCAAATATACTGATTTTAGTTACAACACAGAATAAAAAATGTACAGCGCTCACTTTATAGTATTTTTTATTACAGATACTTGCACTGTAAAAAAGATCAAAGAAATAGTATTTTTCAATTCACCTGATACAAGTACTGTAGTGCAATCTATCATGAAAGTGCACCTTACAAACGTAGATTATTATTTTTTGGTTACATAACTGCAAAACAATGTAAAACTTTGGAGCCTACAAGTCCACTCAGTCCTACTTTTTGTTCAGCCAATCACTAAGACAAACAAGTTTGTTTACATTTATGGGAGATAATGCTGCCCACTTCTTATTTACAATGTCACCTGTTAGTGAGAACACGTGTTTGCATAGAACGGTTGTAGCCGAAGTTAAATGGTATTTACATGCCAGATTTGCTAAACATTTATATGCTTCGGCCACCACTCTAGAGGACATGCTTCCACACTGATGAAGGGTTCTGCTTGATAATGGTCCAAAACAGTGTGGACTGACGCACGCTTATTTTCTTCATCTGAGTCAGATGCCACTAGCAGAAAGTTGATTTTCTTTTTTGGTGGTTCTGTAGTTTCTGCATCAAAGCGTTGCTCTTTTAAGACTTCTGACAGCATGTTCCACACCTCATCCTTCTCGGATTTTGGAAGGCACTTCAGATTCTTAAACCTTGGGTCGAGTGCTGTAGTTATCTTTAGAAATCTCACATTAGTACCTTCTTTGTGTTTTGTCAAATCTGCAGTGAAAGTGTTCTTAAATCAAACAACATGTGCTGGGTCGTCATTGAAAACTGCTAGAACATGAAATATATGGCAGAATGTGGTAAAGCCATAGAGCAGGAGACATATAATTCTCCCTCAAGGAGGTCAGTCACAAATTTAATTAAGGCTTTTTTTTTTTTTTTAAACAAGGGTCATCAGTGAACACGTACACTTTGTATTCTGTGTTGTAACTGAAATCAATATATTTTAAAATGTAGAAAAGCATCCAAAAATATTTTTAATAAATTTCAGTTGGTATTCTATTATTGTTTAACAGGACAATTAAAACTGTGATGAATCACAATTAATTTCTTTAATCAAATTAGTTTATTTTGAGTTAATCACTTGAGTTAACTGCAATTAATTAACAGCCCTTGTTCCTAAGGTTCAGCAAAAGTGTAGCAAAGTATCAGCTGACTTTCACAAGTTGTTGGTGTTTTCTTTTAAAAAAACAAAAAACAAATAACAATAGAAATGTTGTGATCATTAGGCATAAAATTACTACAGACATGGTGGCTAAGCTACACTTGATGTGGCCACCATAACTTTGAACTGAGTAATTTCTGTGAATTTAAAATCTGTCATAATGATGCATTTCCCAGCGTTCCTTTGTCTTCCCTAATATAAACACATAGCAGTGTGTACATATTAAAAAAAAAACCTACCCAAACTAAACATTACACTGCACACATAATTCTTCCCCTGGGAAGAGAATGAACAAACCACACATGATAGATGTCACATCACTTCTGGATTGCACTCAGCTCCAGATCCACAGAGGTATTTAGGTAAAGCCCTGTGCGGATACAAAATTTGTATCCACATCCGATCCGCAAACATGGTCCACGGATATCTGCAGATTTGCAGTGCTCTACATATAAAATTTGGATCTGCATCCATTCACAATCCACAAACATGGTCCGTCGATATCTGCAGATATAAAGTGGATATCTACAGATTTGCAGGGTTCTATATCTAGGCTCCTACCTTCCACTGAAACTAAATACCTCTGTGAATCTTGGCCTCAGATACCATGCTGATGTGGCACTAGAAGAGTCTATACAGAACAGAAGCTGAAAACTTGTACATTTAAAATAAATTAAGTGTAATTACAGATACTACATTAGTTCAAGACCCGTGCCAATTTGTGATCACATCTTTCTCTTCTTAAAAGAAGTCTCTTACCCACAGCTGTCTGAAAAGGCCTGCACAAGCAACAGAGGAAATGAGGTCGTGAGCCCACAGACGTTTATGCACATACTTAACTTTGCATATGACTAGCCCCAATGAAAAGTCACCATCTTACACCAGGCAATCATGCTAGTCCTGCCAGTTCTACTAGCAGACAAGAATCCACCTATGGAGATGACAGGCGCCTGAAGGCAGTACTGTATTTCAGGATGGTCACATTGCTTGCTGAGTCTCTGCAAGCTGCATCCCCAATTTAAATATAAAAGGGTTTTCTACCTGCTTTGTTTTACACCGGTTGACTGCAGGTCATGGTCCCCATGTGAATTAACAAAAAAGTGAGAGCAGGCATACAAATTTGGGTAGCCAATTATTTCCTTGTGGACGATAACAGACTTTAGAGCAGTGGTTCTCAACATGAGGCTCGTGGGCCACTTGTGGCCCAATCAGCAACCGGATGTGGCCCATGTGACATCCTCAGGGCCATACAGCTAGTATATATATTGTGTGGACATATGGCCCATGTAATACATAGAGAGATGCATATGCAGCCCACAATGGTAAACAGATTGAGAACCACTGCTTTAGAGTATGGCCTGTGAACCTGTGTAACATTTCAGATTGTGGTCAGAAGGGACCTCTGATCTCCTGGCCTCCTAACACAGGCCACAGAATTCCACCCACCGACTCCTGCAAAGGAAGGAATTATTCCCTCAAGCATGTAAGCAAGCACTATTGCTCTTTAGACCAGACTACACTAGACATTTTTGGGGATGTAGCCATGTTGGCTAAGGATATGGTTTTTTACAACATTGGTATAGGACCAAAAGCCCTAGTGTAGCTGCAGTTGTCCCAGCATAAACATGTTTTTGTTAGTATGGTTTATTTCATTGGGGGTAATGGTTATGAACAACACCCAGAAAAGCACTTATTTGCCCATATACTGTGCATCGCCACCGGCTGGGTTTGCCACTGGTGAACCTTTTCTAGCACAGCCCTGACCTTGGCAGCTTAGATTGGGTGGGTAACACCTGTTAGAAAGATCTCCAGTCTCAGGTGAGCAGGAGCGTCCCAGCCCCCTGCTCTTCTCTTCCAAAGGCCGATCACCCGGGCCCAGTGTCACTCCCAGACACGCATGCCCCATGGCTGTGGGGCTGGGACCCCATGGGCAGACCAAGGGAAGGGGGTGACACCGCCGCTTACCCCCTAGGCCTAGACGTCCCCCACCGCACAGACTGGGGAAGGGGCCAGTCAACCCCCTGCTCCTGGGGGTTGGAGCGGCCTGGACCCCCAAGGTGAGGGGCCGCCGCCCGCACCGGGCGGACTCACCCGCACGTTGCCCTTGGTTCGCTGCTTGTTCTTCCCCCCCATGGCGGCGGCGGCGGCGCAGCAGGAAGCGGCCGAGTGGGACCCGCAGACAGCCGAGCCGGGCCGGGCCGGGAGGAGCGGCCGGGGCGGGGGCGGCGCTTGCAGGCCGGGGAGCCTCCCCCAGGCGCGGAGGAGGGTGGGGACCGTGCCATGGCGGGGGGAGGGGAGATTCCGCTGCCTGCACCGCCCGCCCCACGCTGAGCCCCCCTCGGGCTGCTGCCCCCAGACCCGCGGGGCCCGTGAGCCCTGGAGGCACCCCCCCGCTTTCCCTGCCACAACAACGCGCCCCCGCGTCCGGGGAGGCTACCATGGTCTGGTCGCTTTTCCACCACCATCGCCAATGCCTGGCACTTGGAAAAGCAGGAGTCAGGTCCCCCAAATCATCAACTGCCTTAAAAATCAGGTTTTTTTTTTTTTTTAACAAATAATAAATGTTAGGTTTTTATGTCCCGTCTGGATTTCATGCCTCCAGGGTACACTGGGTACACGTTTTTGCTTTTGTCCTTAATAATGAGGCCAGGGATAGAAATATTTTTTATTTATTGTAACGAAAATTGAGATTCCTATAAAATCATTTGATTCCAGGAACTGGGGCTTGAACAAAAAAACAACACATGCCACAAGATTTGGTAATACTGTTTTTCACAGATGTAGAATTTCCTTCACCAACATTTCACCTTCCCCAGCTGGCATGCAAGGTACAGGGTGCTGGCTGGCTGATTGCCACTGACCCAGAGATGGCAGCTTGTCCATGATGTTACTGTGTATGGACAGACAGCAGACTCCCATATCTGTCACACTTCATTAAACTGCACACTTTACAAGCCACTATTTGCCCTTCAATACCTTTAAGCCTTCATATAGGGCTTGATCCAAAATCCACTGAAATTAATGAAAGTTCTTCAATTTACTTAAATGGGCCAATTATTGCACTTTAATTTAAATGGCGACCAAAGAGAGAAATCTGAAAGTACATACCGTAAAGCTTCCTAAAGTGTCATAACATAGCCTTTCAGAAGATAAATGCATGAAAGTACTTACAACAGGAGTATGCACAAACGTACATTTTGATGTACATTAAGTGCTTTTTTTTTTCAAAAACAAGACAACTTGATATGATATTCCTTAAAAATAGTTACACACATCTATATTAGAATGATTGCAGAGGTCAGATAAATGGGAAATGAACATTTTTAGTAACTGCTGCTGTATCTTTGTGATAATTACATTAATATAGTTCCAAACTGGAATATCTTTTTAAACCATAGTTTATACTAATATTTTTGAAAATACTGTAATTCCCTAGTACATGTTGGATAACTCTTTTAATCTTAAGTAAATCCATTTTAGTACAATTAAAGACCAATACTTTAGCAGGGTTCGAAAGAGGAAACAGAATTGTGTTGTGAGCTGAAATCAAATATCCACCACAAAAGCTATCTCACCAATTTTTGCCTACATAAGAGATTTGAATGTCACCATCCATGACACTCAGTGTGTACTGCTTATTAAATGTACACAACTTTCAAAGTTCGTTACAATGTAGAATACTACCTTTAGGGAAAATAATAAAGAGTTCAGTCTTTTCTTATGAATTAATGTATATTAATTTATTGAAATCTGATGCAAACTTATACAAAGTCTAATCCTGCAAATTCTCTCTCGTGTGTAGTTCTTATTTATATGATTTCTATTTAAGTCAGTGGGAGTAATTATATAAAAAAGAGTTCTCAAACTGTAAACTTTTGGGGGCAAGGACCGCCTTTTTGTTATGTACGTGGCTAGCTCAATGGGGCACCAATCCTGATCAAAGTTTTTAAACACTACTAAAATAGAAATAATAATAGAATTGAAATAATCAATTATAAACTTGTTAGGGCAACTAGTATGTCTTTTCTGTGGGCCCCATCTTGCAAACCTTCTTTTCCTTGTGTGAGTAGTCCTTATTCATGTGACTAGTCCCACTGGCGTCAATAAAACTATGTGTATGAGTAAGGCCTATCTTTATAAAGCACCATGTTCAACTGCAAGTATTATAAGCAGCAAATATTAAATAAATGTTTTGGAATCAAAACATCTGCTGGTAGTGTATGTAAATACAGTGTTCAATAATGTAAAAGACAACATTTCTTTCCAGAGATGCCTGCTTAAAATAACTGTAATCATTGGAAAATCACACACCCATGTTTGCTTCCCTTCCCATTCCATATTTTACACACACACACACACACACAATCCCATGTCTATTATATGATGTGCTGTATCTCTGCCCAAAACTAACACTTTTCACAAACATCTGGATCTTTTTTACTATATTACATAGATAAAATTAACTTCTCCAAGGTGAAGTTTTAATAATTCAGATTATAAATAGCATACAGCATCTCTCAAAGAACTGTTGTTGGTTTATTGTTGTCATTGTCTTTGTAATTAGCATCATTATATCTTTCCCTTAAAAATATCTTTATATTAAAGCATTCATATACATCATTATTTAAAAGAATATTCGTTTTCATGGAAAACTGAATCCATCTTATAAAGGAGCAGTAATCATTCCCCTCACTGATCAACTATTTCAGAGGGGAAAAGAATAATTTATCCAAGACTGTCACATAATTTTTCAAGTTCATTGATTGGATCCTTGCTGATCTAACATCCTTCAACTCCAAAGTACATCTGAAAAACATCAGCACACCCCTTTTCATCTAAAAAATGATAGAGCTGCCCCAGATCCATATGATTTCCTCTGGTACCATGTGCATCAAATACTTTTTCTTCAAAAGATGAGAATTTTCTTTGTTTTTGCATCTCAGCATGTGACCCATCCAGAGAAATATCCTCTCTATGGCGAATTAAAATTCTCCGCCATGTTAATCTTCTGACTCTGAAAACAATTAGAGAAATATGAATCCATAAAATGTAGCACATTTTATAAAATGTTATGAAGCGGATTATGAAAGGAGGAGAATCGACAAATTTCAATTGTGTAGATATCTGGGATACACATTATAGCTCATTAGCCAATCAGTCAAACAAACAAATACATACCTGCAAACATTCCTAGAACCAGAGCATTGTTTCTTTACACCCATACCGCACAGAACAGTCAATAAAGTTGGGATTTAAATATAACTACACACCTCCACCTTGTCTGTGCGAGGAATTTTCTTACCCTTTATCTTTAATACTAAATGGGCAGAGCTGAACCAGGTCTACACTACACGAAAATACAAATGATACAAGCAATATAAAAAATATTAACAAGACTGGTGGTATAGCCTACTCTTGCTACACAGCTGACATAGAGCTGACGGGGGAGGCAAGAAGAAAAGCACTGCATAGTCAAAGAGAAACCCTTGCTGGCTAATTTATGGCCCTGATGGCTATAAGAAATGGCAGAAGGTGGGAGGTGTAAATTAATTGTGATAAAATATAAAACATATACTTTTCATAGACAAGATGTTGATTTTATCAGTACTACGAGTTACCCACCTTCTGACCAAATGTACAGAACCACAACATAACAAGCACAATATTCTAACCACCAATGTTACTTAAAAGCAAAATATAGTATATAAAAAGCAAACCTTGACCAGAATTCTTCACAAGTACTCTGTGGGCCTTCTACACAAATGACACCTGGTTTCCCAGGCATGCTAAACCCCGACAGAGCGAGCTCCTTAGACCAATCAACAATATTCTTTCTTTTATGCTTGTTGTAGATGTGATGACTATAGATCCATAATCTAGTGAAAATGACATCTTCTGACTGCATAGTCCTCAATGTCGTCACTGAGGAAGATGAAAGCTCCTTATCGATATAAGCAGCTGCATGATCTTTAACCCATTCTCTTGCATTTAATACACAGACCTCACCACTGCAGTTTCTCTTCAAGTATGTTTTTAGATCTGTGTTCAGCTGAATCTGCTGTGATCGGCTTATTGATGGTGACCTAAGGAAAAAATATTAACGCATCTTGTTAGCATATCTTTTTTAAAAGGTAGGGAAATCAGAATGTCTAAAAACTCTATTATGTTGTTAGTTTAGAACTGGTTCAAAAGCATTTTGTTTGGCTAAAACATTTAATATTTCCTAAGAAAATCCCATTTTAGCCTTTAAAGGGCTAGCTGCAGATTTTATATATAGCACTATATAGCTGTAAATTTTAAACAGGAAAAGCCCAGATGAGAATTTATGATGGTCACTGCAGTAGTGTTCTGAGATATACAATGTAACAGAAACAAACAAAAATACTAAAACAGAAATAATGCAGGTCAGTGAGTAACAATATTCTGCCAAGCAGAAGGATGAGATTTATTAGACAACCTTTCACTTCTTAAGTTAGAACCAACTGGAAGCATTGTCACGATGGACTATGGCCCAGATCCTCAAAGGTATTTAGGCACCTAACTCCCACTGAAATATCTTTGGGAATCTGAGCCTATGTTCCTTACTTGGACACTGGTCCTGTAAAATGATCAACGCTGGAAGACCATCACTGTGCCCACATGGAGCCACAATAATTTCACTGTACTGGGAGCTAGCACTCCTATGTTCTATTCTCAGCTCTGTCACTCACCTGCTGCATGACCCTGAGCAAGCCACTTCACCACTTTGCATCTCTGTTTCCCTTCCCACCCTTTGTCTGTCTTGTTTATTTAGACTGTGTGTTCTTTGGGGCTGTCTCTTGCTATTATTTATTGATCTAGTAAATTTTAGCTTTTAGTTCCCTGTCTAGAAATATGCAGTACCTGACAGTAATTTCTGGTAGAACAGCTGGGTAGTTAAGTGGTAAAGCACAGGATAAAGAAAGCATTACCTAAACAAAAAGAAAAGAAAAAAAAAAGGGCATTAAAATTTGATCTGAAATGTTTTTTTTTTTCTTTCTTTCAAAAATATGGCTACATTACCATAGTGGCATCAGCAACCTCTTGTTTTACATTCAGTATAAACTGAACTTTTGAAGATGGGATCTCTGACGTCTTATTATCAATATAATGTTTTAGTTCTGCTACAGCCAGCTGGTCAGTCACAATAAACTCATCTTCATCAGGAAACATACTAGAAAGTAGGTCTAACTCAGAAAGTTGTACTTCAGCTTCTTCCAAATTAGTCATTTTGGCCATGTTTTAGCTGTTTCCTAAATAAAGAAATTAGGAAAAAAATGAAAAGACAATTCTAATAGATACAAGCACAAGTTTAAGGTCCAATCATGCAACTGTTATGTGAGTAATATTAATTGATATAAGTAATCCCACCAAAATCAATGGGATTGCTCATAAGAGCTGATCAGCTAAGGGTTTGCAGGATGGGGGCCAATATAGAAATGGTGGCTGAAATCTTGGCCCTATTTAAATAAATCGGAACACTTATGACATCCCATTGATTTCAATAGGGCCAGGATTTCACCCTCTGTTTTCACTCAAATGTCTTTGGATTACACAGTGTGGTATGTTTTGAATTTCATCATTTGTGTTGTTTTGGTATTTGCAGTGCTGGATAAGGCTATGCTTAGGGGTCTGTCCTTCCAACAATATGTGGGAAAATTAGGCATATAGTGCCACTTTAAGCATCAAAGTGCAGAAAAGTGGTCAGAAAAGTGATTGTAGAAATGGTAAATTATTGCTCATTGGATCTAGGGTGACCAGACGTCCCGATTTTATCGGGACTGTCCTGATATTTGCTTGTTTGTCCAATGTTAGGTCGGGACACTGGACAAACAAGCAAAGGCTCTGGAGCCCGGAAGGGCTCGCGCCCCCCCCGCCACCTCCTTTCCCCATTGGCTCCCTTCCCAAATCCCCATCTCTTCCCGAAGCACGCCATTCCTCCTCCCTCCACAAGCGCTGGAGAGAGGCCCCAGAATCGCATGGGGAGCGTGGGGCCGGGGTGAGAGTCCAGCCTGGCCCCGAGCGCAGGCAGGACTTAGTTGGGCGGTACCTGGAGGGAGAGTAAGGGGGCGGCCCGTGGGGCCAGGCGGCGGCTGTTCTCCCCACCTGGGCAGCGGGACTCGGGAGCAGCCGCTGCTGCAGCTCCCACTGCCGCGGGGGGAAGAAGCGGCCGATGGCCAAGCTCGGCGGCTGCGGCTCTGGCACCCGGGCCCGAACCCCCCAAGCCCGGGCCTGCTGCGGGGACCTAGCAGTGCGCACACTGCGCCCAGCCCCTGGCCAGTCGCATCTGGGCTGGCTGCCCAGCCGGTGCAATCCCGCGGTGGCCCCGGGGCGGAGGCATCGGCAGCCCAGCCCCGTTCGTTCCCCTGCGGGACCCGAGCAGGACGGGGGGCTGGGGCCTGCTGCCCCCACTCCGGGGCTGCCTGCGGGATTGCACCAGCTGGGCAGCCAGCCCAGATGCGACTGGCCAGGCACTGAGCGCAGCATGCGCACTGCTGGGTCCTCGCAACAGGCCCGGGGGGTTCGGGCCTGGGCGCCAGAGCCGCAGCCGCCGAGCACCATGGCCGCTTCCTCCGGCCGCAGCAGGAGTTGCAGCAGCGGCTGCTCCCAAGTCCCGCTGCCCAGGTGGGGAGAACAGCCGCCGCCTGGCCCCGCGGGCCGCCCCCCTACTCTCCCTCCAGGTACCGCCCGACTGAGTCCTGCCTGTGCTCGGGGCCAGGCCGGACTCTCACTCACCCCGGCCCAGCGCTCCCCCTGCATCTCAGGGGCATCCCTCTAGCACTTGCAGAGGGAGAAGGAAGGGGGTATGTGTGTTTTTTTGCTCTGCTGCCATTTTTTTTTGCTCCGCCCCCCGCGTCCTGATATTTGACCAGGGTGATCTGGGCACCCTAATTGGATCTGCTCACTGTACATTCAAAGACATATTTACTGTACTGACAAAATCTACAAGATTCTGCTATTAGCCCTGCAGAGCCAATATAGACATGGGAGAGCGTGATGAATTTTATTACGCCTTACAACTTTACCAAATGGTTAACTAAATTCTAATTAGATAAATGTTTACAAGTGATGAAGCATGAGCCAAAAGAATCACTCTGGACTTTCAGACCCCACAATGGGGTTTCCAGCACTGGCAGTTGTTATAATAAGCACTCCTAGGAGTGCAGGAGGAGGCCCCCTTTTAGAAAGAACAAATTACATTTTTTAATTTTAAAACACACACCACATCTCAAAAGCAGAACCATAGTCTATGCTAAGTCCACAGCAGTGTACTTGTAGCTGTGTCAGTCCCCAGATATTAAAGAGAGAAGGTGGGTGAGGTCGTATCTTTTATTGGACCAAACTTCTGTTGGTGAAAGACACAAGCTTTCTGAGCGACACACACACAGCTCTTCCTCAGGTCTGGGGAGCAGCAAAACACCAGGGGGAACCGACCGTTTAGCATAAGGAGTTAGAGCGTCTGGTAAGTGTCCCTGGGCCACTCTACCCTGCATGGTCCCTCAGCGAGACGCTGTAACTACTCGGACGGACCAATCGGTCCCGCCGCGCGTGCAGCTGCCAGGCTGGGTGGGTGGGGCCCCTTCCCCGGGCCGGAAGAAGCGCTCAGCTCCCACCAACAGAAGCTGCTCCAGAGAGAGTCGCTGCCTCACCCATTATTTGGGACTCTGAGCTTTAAATCACCACGCTGGGCCCGGAATCCGCCCCGCCCCGCCGGGCAGCTCACACCGCGCAGCGCTACAGCTTCCCACGCAGCCGCTCTATAGCCAGGGCCCAGCACAACCCCCCCCCAGCTCACACCCCTCCGACTGCGCCTGCGCCCCCACCCTGGGCCGAGACGTATACAGGCCACTCCGCTATTACGCATGCGCTACGGGTCTTGCACTTCCTCATTCGCGGTCTCTCGCCGATTGACCTCGACCCTCCTCCAGTTTCCCAATATGTAACGCACCGGAAGTGATAAAGAGCCGTTCCCTCTAACAGCTCAGCCATGGGAAGAGGGCGGGAGCCGTAAAACTACGCTAAGCCGGAAATATGTGTCGTAAAACAACTAGCTTCACGACACTGGCAGGTGAGGGACTTAGGCTCAATGAGTTCCTCCGGACTCCATCACGTTATTTACCCTCCCTTATCCCCCCACCAGTCTCTGAGTCACTTACTCTCCTGGCCTGAGCCGTCTCGTGTCCGCTCCCGGCCCGACTCTGCGCGGCTGGTGCTGTGGGGCTTTCCTACTGGTTCTGGTGGCTGTCCGTAACGGTTGGGAGGCGGGCTCAGATGAGGCTGACTAGCCAATCGGAGCCAGCGGGCTGCTCCCGAGTTGCCAGGCGAGGTGGGGTGCGCTGCAGTCCTGGCTTGGGTTAGTGTGAGAGGAGGGGCAGGCTGCAGCAGCAGCGCTGGTGGCAGGAGCTGGAAGACGCGGCGCTCATCCCGCCACGCGGGCAGGTAGGCAGCCCTGTGCGCCCGCGCCCTGGGTCGGGCAGGAGAAGGGGGGCAGCTGCAGGAGCAGCCTTGCCCCCGGGTCCCTCGCGGCTGGGAGCTAGGATAACAGCGGGCAGGGGCGCTGGAACAATCTGTATAGAGGAGGTGCTGAGAGCCATGGAACCAAACTATAAAGCCTGTATATAACAACAATCTCTTCAAGCCAGGGGGGTGCAGTAGCACCCACAGTTCCAGCACCTCTGGCAGCGAGGTCTCATTGAGCTGAGACCTCGCCCGGGGGAGGCTCAGGGTCCCTGGGCAGATGTGGACCAAAGAACACGTGTTGTGCTGCGTGACACTCACTCTGTACTGTGGAGGAGGAGGGGTGTGTGTACGTGTGTTTCCCAATGGGATACATCTCCTGTGGAGGCCTGGCGGTGGTGGTGGGAGAAATGCCTAGAGATAGAGAGGTTGCATACCTGGTACAGTGGGCACCACTTACACTGGACATTTGCCACCTACTGTGGATCAGAGGTATGTCCTATTCCTAGTGTACCAGACTCCGCAAATATTAGTGAAGTTACAGTGGGGTGAACAGCTTCTACAAATAGTGCCCTTGTGTCAATGTCCTATTCCCATTCTACAGCAGGTGTATTTTAAAGGCTTTCAGGTGCCTTAACAAACTGTTGGGTCTAAATCACGCCCTTTAATACTACATAAATAGTATTTTGTAGCTTAGTAGTGTTGAGGAGATCCTGTCTGACTCATCTTCCCAGCCACAACATAGATTTGTTTAATACTTACCTATTCTCAGCTGCCTTCTCATTCTGTTGGCAAGATAGAGTTCAACCTGGACAAGGCTAGAAATGCATGACTGTGATTTAACTAAAGGTTGACAATTGCAACTTTATTTTTGAGTGTGCAACTAATTCCTTTTCCAAATCTATAATTTCTTTAGTCTGAATTTTCAGAGTGTTAAATTTGCCAGACCCTTTAAAGTGCTACTTCATCTTTCACATAAATGAATGTAGTATGCATCCCAATCTGGGTCTATGCTGGTTGTGCAGTATGTATATATCTTATGAACCTTGTAACTGACACTTGTAATCCCTCATAACCTAAGCCTTACCCCCGATGTACGGTACCTTCCTCCTTAACTTGTGTAAATTTGATTTTAAACATTAACTTTAGTAATTTTTTTTTAATCTTTAAATCTGTTACTACCTGGGTAAACTTGTCCTTTTGAGAATGTGGTTGGAATTCCTTTCCATGCCAAGGTCTGATATCTGACCTTTCTTGAAGAGGTGTCCCCTCTGAATTCAGCTACTCTTGTGCTTTTTCTCATTATATACATTAAACCATACATACAGTACCTGATTTTATTATTATTATTTAAGACAAACATAAATGCAGTTTGCTTAAGGCTCTGTCATGATGTTAGAGACTGATGCCTCTCTAGGTCCCTTTTTAAGGGTATACTCAAACAGTTGTTCTAAATTGCATTATTTACTAGATAGTTCTATGAATACAAAAACTGAAATCTCCCAGCATTGAAGAGACATCAATGCCACAAAAAATCTGAATCTCCAGTATATTGTCAAATGCTGCTAGAATAACAATTTATTTAATATTGCTGAGCAAGTCATAAAAAAAATGAATTTACAATAAATCAAAAGTAGAGAGTTCATTAAATAAGTATCATCAGTATTTAAATATGATAAACTAATAATATGACAGTTGCCGCCTAAAACTTTTGTGGCCGTACTCCATTAAGGTGAACCATAAAAGTGTAGGGGAATTTTGCTGACAGTTTAGACCCCACTCTTACAAATTGCGGACCTCTGGGCCCTTGTGGGGTCCCATAGACCTCAGAGCTCAGATCTGGTTGCAGAAGTGGGGTCAAAATGTGCATTAGCTGTAAAGTACAGAAATATTATGAATTCATGTCCCCTTGAAATTCAGCTAATTTAAAATTTGTCTGATTGCTGCTACCTTTTGTATAACCCCTTACAAGCAGAATCAAAATCTAGTTTTGAATTTAATGTTTTTTTTCCCCATTAGGTTCTGTGTAAGGAAAACTACAAAGCACTAATATGGGAAAGAAGCGAGCAAAGGGAAAAAACATACAGGCTGATGATGAGTCTCAAGATATTTTGGGTATGTTTCATAACAAAATATTTTCATAGACTGTAGTGCTGTGGAACAAATGTTTCATCTGTCTTGAAAGTGAGGAGCATTGAAAACCCATTAATAACCAGAAGGCATTTACAGTAGTCACTTTTACTTCTTTGAATATTTGATTGTAAAGAATGAGTTTACTCAGCTGAAACTTAAGTTCTTCAGAAAGCTTCAGTATTGCTTCTTAAACTTGGTAGGAAATCTATAAAATGTCAAAGATTCAATGTTTACTGTTATACAGGTCCAATCCTGAAAACCTTTTCTCAATAGTCATTTCAATTTACATGGAAATGCCCCAGAATCCTATGAGACATTCATGGTATAAAGGGCCTGCAGAGCCAGGCCCCGTATGTGTAATGGAAAGTTTCTGGATACAGTTTTTTCATTTCTGGGTGGATCGGTATGCTAACAGTAAAAGAGTATGAATCAAAATGCACAATTATAAATGCGTATGTCATTTCAGAGAAATTATTATTCCTGGTAATAGCAGCATCTTACTCCATCTGGCTTTGGAGGTCAACGCTGCCTCAGTTTCCTCACTGCCATTTATCTTCCATGAACTTACAGGCTACCATAACACTTTTTGACCTTCTGGTCAAAAGTCCACCCCTCTTTCAGAGTAAAATGAAGTTCTGAAATGAGCATAATCCTTCCTTTCAGCTTCATTACAGGATCCCAGCCCTACTTCAAAGGTCAGTTTTCCCCAAGCTGTAGCTTTTCTTTTTGTATACTCTTCCACCAGGCTCTAAATAGTTCTTCAGTGCCCTTGTTTACCCCACTGGTGCAGGGTGTTTCTATGCACCTCTCTAAATAGTGCCATAGGTGGGGACCAATGCCCACTTTCCCTCTCTGTCCTATAGGTTTCCACCCCGAGACCCTAATGCCATAGGCTGTCTGCCCGGAATTCCAAACTACATTGTTTCTGTTTCCCAGGGCCACTTCCTATAGTGACCTCAATCTAGTCTCCCTTGCAGTCTCTCTTTGGCCAGCTCCCTTGCTGGAGAGCTACATTCCCGGTCAGCTCTCCAGGAAGAAGTCATCTAAGGGAAAGTCTTGTAGCCATCATCCTTCTTTGAATCTCTCTCCTTGACTGAGCTGAAGGCCTCTCTTTGTATATTGTAGCCTTGTAGGTTACATGACTGTCACTTGATCTCTGGGCCCTGAGCAGGGAGGTAGGCTAAACAGGCACAGGTAAGTTTGCCCAACTCCCTAAAAGGTGCCAGCTCACCTGTGTTATTTCTGTCTCATAGCCCAAAATGGAAGTTAATTTACAGAAAATAAATAATGCTGGAAGTTGTCAGTAACTTAACTTTTAGTTGCATTGAATATGCAAGACTTTTGAACAAAAAATTTATTTAATTTGGACTTGTTGTAGACAAACCAAAGACTACTAATGACTACTGTGCAGACAAACATCTATCCCAGGCTGTATTATTATTTAGCATTTGTATTATGGTAGCAGCCTGAATCCCCAGTCAATACCATAATTCCAATGTGTTAGACACTCTACATCTAGCAAGACTGAGTCACTGCCATGAAGTTCTTACAGTCTAGGGCTATAGTCCTGCCAACTGCTCCAGGCAAAGGAGAAAGATTTTAGAGCTATTATTAATTGACTTGAACAATAAAAAAAATCCAATTTTACACAAGGTACTAGAAAATAGTTTGAATTATACAGAAATTTATGTAATTTTTTTTAACAAGTTACTTAAATTCATTGAAAGAGTATGGTAGCAAAAGAAAGCGCTATAAATATTAACTATGGATTTAGATGCTTTGTAAATTAAATTATTTCATGTAAGCAGATTTACTGAAATATTTTTACTCTAGCTTTTATACTAGAGAAATTAAGCATTTTTTGTAAATATTAATTTAGAGCAAATAGGGAAACAAACGATGCTAAGCAGCATTATATATCTTAGTGACACACATTTGTATAAACCCACCACATATTTCTTCCAAACCTGTTTCTATTTGGCTTAGGAAAATTTTAAAATGCGTTGCTTCAGTTTACTGACTAACAGGTTATGCATAAACAGTTAGTTGTAAGCTCTTTGTAAATTAAACCCCTTGTCATGTAAAAGGCAAAACCAACAGCTTCTTTTCACTCAAACCCCAGAAATAACCAACTAGAAATAAAAAAATCAGACTCAAACAATATCCATCTCACTAGCAAATACTAGCATTCATTATATACTTATACAGCACTTGGTATATTTAATATACTTAGGTATATTTAATCCTGTATCACTGTGGTGAGATGAACTAGATCAGGGTAGTCAGTTGGACCGCAGGACAAATCTGGATCGTCAGATGCTTTTGAACTGACCCCAAAATCTTTTTATTTACTTATTATAATTATTGTTTATTTTATTATTTTCTCTGGAGTCTGGATCTTGATTATACCTTGACCAAGAAATTTGGACCTTGACAAAAAAATAATTGACTACCTCTGGACTAGATGACCTTTTGTGGTCCCTTCCAGCCCTGCATTTCTGTAGTTCTATGGCTATATCACTTCTTCCTATCAAAGACCATCATCTCATGCCACTGACTGTAGCTCTGGCAATATGGCATAAGCAGTCTGTCAAGCCTTTAGGAATTTATAGATCAAAACCAATACACCTCTACCCCGATATAACGCGACCCAATATAACACAAATTTGGATATAACACGGTAAAGCAGCGCTCTGGGAGGGCGGGGCTGCGCACTCCAGCGGATCAAAGCAAGTTCAATATAACGCGGTTTCATGTATAACACGATAAGATTTTTTGACTCCCAAGAATAGCGTTATATTGGGGTAGAGGTGTACCTTATACTTCATTTGGAATCTAACAGGAAACAGTGAAGATCCTGGTGTCTTCTGCTGAGAGAAACCTCTAAGGTTACTTCTACACTTAAAACACTATATCAGTGATACTCACTATAGCAACAGGATCAGTTCTCCTATTGCTTTAGGTAATCCGCCTCCCCAAGAGGCAGTATCTAGGTCAAAGAATTCTTCTGTCGACCAAGTGCTGTCTGCACTGGAGGTTAGGTTGGCATAGCTGTCTCTGTCAACGGTGTGGATTCTTCACTCCCCTGAGAAACATAGATGTGCCAATGTTTCCAGTGTAGACCAGTCCATAGTGACTAACGTTCTGCATTGGCTTCTGTTTCTGGGTGGATTTAAGATGTAGCGCTACGTAGAGAATGTGACAAAAATAATAATATCCTGCACAAATCTTACTTAATTGAATTTAATGCCTTTAGGATCCATTGTATTAAAAATCAAATTGTTTGTGTTATTGAGGTTATGTGCAGCTTCGTATGTGCTAATGTAATTCCTCCAGTCATTATCCCTTTGACACAAACCCCCCGGAGAGGTGTACATAAACTAGCTCAAATTGGATTCTCCAGAGACCAACAGACAAAGAAAGGATTTTTGGATAAATATCCTGGTTTTAAACTGGCTCAGGGCTTTCTCCCTGATCCAGAAAACAGACAGGACCCCTGGTCCATGGAAGGCCCTAATTCTTAGAGTAGGATTGGAAGGACTTGGACTATTGAGTATGAACTTGTGATCATGGAACTTGTGATCCCTTTGTGGGGGTTTGAAGGACTGCTCCTGCCAGAGCACATGTTAGCGTTGTCATGATCTCTGGTATGTTTATTAGCATGCATGCACATTCTTTTATTGTTTTAATAAGTTTTCTCTGTAATGCTTTTACCCAAAGAATAAATAGGCTTGCATAGAAAGAGTTGTGTGGCAACTTATAACTGTAGCAATTACATTGTGTATCGTCTCTGAGGAGAGAAGCTAAGCAGGTCTGCTTAGGCAGCCTGACTTTGCTGGTGAATTCACAGTATAATCAGGAAACTGTACAGTCTGGAAATATCTTGGTCAGGACAGTGGAAGACACATGTCTCCACCCAAGAGAGGTGATGGCCAGGGGAGCTGGAAGTCTGAGAGTGGAAACTTCATCCTCCAACCTCCATCCTTAGAGGTTTTTAAGGTCAGGCTTGACAAAGTCCTGGCTGGGATGATTTAGTTGGGAATTGGTCCTGCTTTGAGCAGGGGGTTGGACTAGATGACCCCCTCAGGTCCCTTCCAACCCTGATATTCTATGTTTCTATGAAACCCTTGTTGAATTACTGAGGGGAAATACAGATGCAGTTGCCTTGAATTGTGACAGAGTTATCTAGTCTTGAAATGACAAAGGCATAGATTATGATGGCTAGGTCTGTATCCAGAAGAAATTTGACAGTCTTATTCAGTAATGCTATTTGGTCATATCCGAGCAATAGCTGACAGTCCAACGATATCTCCAGATCGTGAACCCTTGTAATGAAGGATGGTCACACACTCTTTGTCAAATCTTTGCCACAGTGTCCAATTACTTCCCCTAACATGTCATTGTTTCCTTAACTATGAAAAGGCCACTTGAGCTCATGAGCCTGTCACCTTTTTTATGACATCTAGAAGTCTGTGTCCATGTTGACTACTTGGCAAAAATGTGACTTCCTCATTTTATCTCTGTACTTTGTTTCATAGAACCTGTGTGCAAGCACATTCGCAAGGGATTGGAACAAGGCCATGTAAAAAAGGCATTGCTGAATGTGGAGTGGAACATTTGTCAGGACTGCAAGACAGACCATCAGAGACAAGATAAATCTGAAGAGGAAGCAGATGAAAGCCCTTCAATATGGTTATGTCTAAAATGTGGCCATAGGGTACTTCTCTTTTTTTTAATACCCTTCAATGTTGCATAATGCAGTTAAGAAAGAGAGCTTCCAATTAGGCCATTAAATTTTTATTTACTGTTAAACTTGTATCCAGATGTGGTGCTACACAAATGATTTAATATAGTTCAATCTGGCAAAAAGTGTCTGCTCTGAATTGCTACTAAATGTATCTAGAAGCTTGGCACAAAGGCATTTAGCAGACTTAAGGACCAGACTCCATCGTGATGACTTCCACTTCTTGAAAGTCCAGATTATTTTGCTTGTAATAATAGATAATATTTCTATTGCAGGATCTTATGGTATATTGTAGTAGTAATATGGCTTACTTAATTTAGAATAATGTAATGCCTAATAGTTTTTCATTTTTTAGGACTTAAAGTTGGGATTTTCAAAAGCACCTAAGGGAGTTAGGTGCCCAAATCCCCTGCTACTTGATAATTATCCTCTATCCAACTAGTACCTTTTCTCTGTAGAAATAAACTTCTGGAGGTATTCATACTAATTACTTTATTTGCTTAGCTAATTGTTAGGTATTTATTAAAATTTTGTTTATAGTCTGAATTTTTTTTTTCACTTGATAGTCCATTGGGTTTTGTGACACTTCTGGTTATCAATGTTATAGGGCTGTGGCAGAAATTCTCAAGAGCAGCATGCTTTAAAGCATTATACAACACCAAGATCAGAACCCCATTGTTTGGTTCTCAGTTTGGACAACTGGAGTGTGTGGTGAGTTTGTCAGGCAACAGTTAAAAGTCATAACTGGAAGAAAATAAAAACTGGGGTGTGATTTATTTGTGTTTTGTTTGTAGACTTCTCAAAACTTTCAGGATATTTTCATACAAAAAACTTTTAACTTAGAGTTATGGTGCTGAAATAATTAATAAAATCTTTTACTACAGCATTACCATAAGACTGACACTGACCAGTTAGTAAATATTGTTAACATTTAATACATTCACTTAATGATAGTATTAACATGTGAAAAATTCGTGTTCGCATTCCCACATCAACCCTAATGCTGTCCCTCAAGAGAGACACTCTTTCAGTCTGAACATTACTAATATATATATATCTTAGGCTACATAATGTAATTAGTGATAAATGTTTAATCTTTCAGTCTTGTTAGAAATTAAGGTTTTAATGGTCATACTGCCATTGTGCTTTTTACATAAAGTTGCTGAGGTGATTTATTCAATGACTTAACTCTAAGTTAAATATTTTGTGTGTGTAAATTTCCTTCTTTTAAAAGATATTCTAAATTGTATGACATAGAAATATTGCACCTAGTTTATAACGGTTTTTATTACATCAGGCTTTCTGGTGTAAAAACAACTGACTTTATGAAGAATTTAAAACTGATTGGTGCAATACAGTATTTCACTATAAAGTGGATGTTTAAAACTAAAAGCCAAAAATAGTTCTTCAAATCTCTTGATGTAATTAATATACAAAGGAGATGCTAAAATCTTAGATTAATCTTTTATACAGTATATAAAAAGAACTTTGCAATCGCTGTCTTCCGTTCAAAACTTTTTAGCTGATACAGAGACAATAAAGAGGATGGTACCTTTTTAAGTTTTTGTCATGTGTTGCCCATTAAAATGGTGACTGAGCCTGTTTAAAAATTTACCAAGTTTTCAAAACAGTTGACAAAAAAAATAGATTCCTAAGTAGGTTGGATGAAAGATTGGTTTTTTATATATATATATATATTTTTCTTTCCATGCTTTGTATTGGGGATTCTAGTGGGTTAGAAAAAAGAGCTTCATTATAAACTTCCTCTGCTCCCAAAAATGGGAGTCAATCGACACTTTCTTGTAATCCTGAAATCTGCTAAATGCATTTGTGCCTAACACTTTAAAAATAAGTGTACTCGATATATACTCATTTAGGATGTTTCAGTATGTCAAAGCAGTTCTGTTTGGTTACATATGTTAGTGCAAGTCTATACCAGGTAACAGGACAGGTGGTTCCTTAAAGTCACGGTTGAGGTATGTTGACAGGACAGTGTGGGGAAGATTGCATTGTTCTCCCAATGCTCTATCTGCTCTGTGGATAAATAGAATATTTCCATCTACCAGTGTGGCTTTTCTCAGCAAAATTATGTGAAACACAGAGAAGTGATCTAGTGGTACACTTATTTGTTTTTTGTTCTCTTAGAAATAAAATCACAACTGTATCAGCAATTAAAAAGGCAAATAAAACAAAACTATACATTAACAGGACAAGCAGAATACACTTGTTCATATCTTATTCAAACTAAATATAACAAAATAAATGTTTGGATAGAATAAACTTCAACTTTTATATTTGTATCCACTAATATTTGTAATCGTTTCCTTTGGGGCCTGATTCTTTATTTTCTTTATTCAGGCAGAACCCCCAATGAATTTGAGTTTTGCATGAGTAAGGACTGCAGGATGTCCATAAAGTCAACAGTTAGGGTTTATATGATCCCCACCTCCCATATCACTGCCACTCTTTTTCTTTAATGAAGGTAAATTGGTATCAAAATTGTTTTTTAAATTCCCAATTCAAGAAGATTGTTATAAAATTATAGCATTTTCAGGTGTGTATAATGGAGTAGTTCAGAAATGACTCTAGATGATGTGATTTGATGCCATATAAATATAATTTTAACTCTTTTTTTTTTTTTTTTTTTAATTGCACTCCTTTGGCTTCTTTTTGGGAGACAGGTGCTACTTGTGTGATAATGAAGTCCCATATAATAGTTCAAATCGATTGGGCCAACTCGTGGATTGTGTTAGAAAACAAGCTTGTGTCAACACACCAAGTACAGGTAGGTACCTATGAGGTATATATAGTACACTGAAAGCGCCTTGAGCCCAGCAGGCACTGCTGTAAATCAAGACAATACAATATTAATTGTGGGGTTTAGATGTTAGGAAATGGGGTCAGGATTTCACCTAATGTTTCTAAACCTTTTCAAAAGGAAAATATGGGGACAGGAAAAACTTCCTTCTGGAATCAGAATGTTGTTCCTAGAGTATGTGTGTGATGTGGATTCCGCTGTGGGGGCACATGAGATGAGATTATGTGAAGAGTAGCATCCGTGCCTGTGCTGTGCATGTCCCCATGGGGGACCTCCCTGAGGTCATAAAGGGCAAGGTGGCTGCAACTATATCTCAGTTCTTTTTTTATTGTCCATAGCAGCAAGGAGTGTCTGCACCTTGTCCCTTAGTGGAATTTCCCCCTCCTTGCAATTTTTCTCTAGGTAGGGGAATTTCCCAACAAGTTCCCCCTTTTCTTTATTTAGTTTTTTTTTTTTATTTAACTTCTCAGCACCTTGCACCATTACCTTAATCTAAATAGACAGATTCAAAGCTGACCTGCCTTATGCAGTATTCTACAGAGAGATGGTGATGTTGAGATCTCATCCCAATTTTATTCCCAAAGTTGTCAGATTTCCATTTTAAGTGGAAATCTATTAATCTCCCCGTTTTCTTTCCAAAACCCCATTCTTCTCCAGGGGATAAGAAACTTTACACCTTGGATGCTCTAGGTCCTTGCTGTATTATCTTGATAGGCCAAAGCCCTTTGGACAGTCTCCCTGTCTTTGTTGCCATAAATAGCACTTCTAAGGGGCAAGCCATTTCTTCCCAGCGAATATCTAAATAGGTTGAAATACACTAGGTAATCTATCATATGCTGCTCCACCCCTTCCTCCAAATATCAAAGCTCATTCTACTAGAGCACAGGCTCCCTTCTCTACATGCTTTACATGAATCCCCATTGACGTTTGCAAGGCAGCTACGCAGAGTAATCCCATTGCTGTATTAAATACTATACCTTTGACCTGGCCACAAGATCATACACCAAATTTGGAAGGCCACTATTTGGTTACTGGCAATTAGGAGTCCAGAATAGGGCACTGGTTATCGGCCACCTAGAGTGGAATCCACACAGAATGCTATTCAAAGAAGAAAAAGTCATTACTTGCCTTATAGTAACTGGTTCTTCTAGATGTCATCCTTGTGGATCCCAGACCTGCCCTTTATTCATATTTTTTCAGAGTCCTCTTTACCTGAGATTTTGAATTAGCAAGGAAACTAAGAGATGGTTGTGGCTGCTCTGCCCTTTATGTCCATGGTTGTGGGATGGGGAGGCACAAAGGCATTGCTATTCTAATTTTGTGCAAGGAGCATGCACATCTAAAATGGGATGACAGCATCTCTAAGAACTAGGTACTATTAGGTAAGTAACCCCTAGGTGATTACAACTGAATACAACTTTCTCTGAATTAGTAATGTCAATCCATTTCCTAGCAGACAAGTTGTAAAAATCGTCACAACTGGCAGTTTTAGCAGAAAAACTGAGCATTCAGTGGGCTCTATGATTGAACTCCACTTTCACCTCTAAAAGTGGTCCCTACAGATCAGAAATGAAGTGTGTTGCCTGGGCCATATTTTTCTGTCCTGAGAACTATGTGGCTAAAACCATAACTGAAGTGTTCCTATTAATGTAGTTGCTTTGTTTCAAATTACGTTTATAGCCCTAGTCCACACTAGTTAAGATTTAAATTCCACCTCTCTTCACTTTGCTGGGCAGCGAGGTGAGTCAAATAATCTTTCCAATAGGTGAAGTACAGACAGGTACCTCCACTGACTTCTGGGACAGACATCCTTAATTGTGATTATTGATGCATAAAAATTATTGCTAAGAAACAAGGCTAACATTTGTTAAGAAAACTGCAATTGGTGGATAAGAGAGTTAACATGATCCGAGAGAGAGATGTATGTGAGCAGCTCAACCAACGTAACCAACTTAACCCGCCGTACAAAAAAAGTGACCGATATTAGTTAGCTAGGAATGGAAAGGCACCACATTTTTTGAGGAATCCTGTAAACCTGATTTACAAGTAGGAAAATAATCTCCATTATTTTATCAATTTCCGTACTAGTCTGGAATAGTGAGGCCAAATCCTGATCCTGCTGAAGTCAGTGGGAGCTTTGCCATTGGCTTTAATGGAATCAGGAATTGGCTCACGAGCTCTAACTTGGTGTACAAAAGTGAGAAACATGGAGGGAATCTGGGACCACTGCACTCAACATGAACCTAAGTCATTGTGAGGGTTGCTGTTACGCTGAAGAAGATGATGCAGTCATATCGTATCTGAATGTCTTGCTAGTCAGAGCCCTGTCAAGGGAAGACTGTGGCAGGTGTTTTTGATGGGATTTGTACTCGACTTCCCTAGGAACTCCCTATTGAAACTACCTAGGAGCATCTTTCAGTGATGCACATGAATTTCAGGAAAGATCCTCAAGATACAGATGTTACTTAAATAAAAGCTCGCTCACTCTCTAACACCATCTTTCTAGGTTATAAAAGCATTGGCATGAGAACACTTACATACAGGAGAGTTCTGTTCCACCTACTTCTTGTCATGTGATCATGTGCAGCATGATCTTAGATGCTATAGTGGTGGGTGCTATAGAAAATGCAATTGTAGAATGATTTTTGACTCCAAAGAGATGGAATTTCCAAGAACACACATTAAATTTCAAGGTGTATGTCAAATGACAGTATTCAACTGATGATTATATTAAACAGCACAGTTTAGTCTTGTTAAATTATGATGTGCAAGAAGTGACCTCAAAACCTAACATTGAAATGTTATAATTGAAATGTGATTCTTGAATGGCATGGGTTTAAAATTTAACCCTTGTAATTTTCTACTGCTGTCTTCAAAGGTGGAGCATTTTTCTAGGTCTCCTACAAAATATTATAATCTGTTTCCAACTCACCCCAGGTACCTAACATTTTTCTTTTTTGTATTTCAGTGTCAAAAGATCAAGAAAACAAAGAATTTGAAAATAAAAAAGTAGAAAAAGAAAACCAAAATGAGCAGGAGAAGGAAAAAAAGGAGGGAGTGATCAAAGAAGACAATTCTTCAAATACCAATGAAGCAGTGACTGTGAAAGGACTTAGTAACTTGGGGAATACATGTTTCTTTAATGCTGTTATGCAGGTACACTAAATATTGTTGCAACTACTTCAGATTCAGATTTTGAATGTTGTAGTAGCCCCAAAAGGACCTAAAATAGATCAGGACCTAATGTGGTAGGTGCTGTACAAGCATGCAGAGATGATCCCTGCCCTAAAGAATTTGCAGTCTAATTGGAGACCAAACAGAACACGTCAGTTGTAGAGGGATCGGGGAGGAGAACAGAGGATGATGGTTAATGAAAGTAAGATCACATAGTAACTTAGGTTAGCTATTGAGCAACATGATTTTCAAATTATAAGACTACTTTTTCTTAAATCTTCTATACCTGATGTCTATAGTACCTAGCTATCACTTGTAAGCAGCCCAGCAGAAGTGGGTCTTGAAGGAAAGGTGATATTCCTGTTCCACTTGGAAGCAAGTGGTCATTTGTGGGAGAAGCAGACAAATTGGCATTCAAGGCTGGTAGTGTGTAGTGTTTGGGAGAGATAGCAGATAACTAAAGGGGAACAGGCACAGAATTGTGAATGGTCCTCATGGTGAATATGAGAAACTTGAATTTGATGATGATGAATAGGAAGCTAAAACAGGGATGCGGAAAGGTGGGGATGCGGCCAGAACAACTTCTTGAATGAACTGTGTGGGGGGAGGCTGGCGGGGTGGGGGTGTAATTTGTGTCAGTGAGGTCAGAAAGATAGCAGTAGTAATGAAAGATGAGGGCATGAAGTAGGGTTCTAGCAGTGTAACAATAACTTAATCGATAGGTGCTCTGATACTGTGATTTTCATTAGCATATCTCAAAGTGCCTTTCAAAAGGGAAATAAGCATTATTATCCCCATTTTAGAACTGAGCCAGAGATATAAAGTGACTTACCCAAGGTCATTCAGCAGGCTAGTGACAGCGAGGAATAGAACCCAGGTCTCTTGTGTCCTAGTCCAGTGCTCTAGCCACTAGGCTACACTACCTTGCTCACTAGCCCACATTTGGAACTGTTATGAAGTGGCAGGATTTGGATACTGTCTGGATGTGTGAGGCGAGAGAGGCAGGAGTCAAATATGCCCCCCAGTTTACACACCTGAGTGACAAACAGAATGATGGTGCTGGAAGGACTTGGAGAGCTGAGCAGGGAGTTCTAGCCATATGAAGTTAAAATGCTTGATGGAGGAGGAGATATGCAGAAGCACGTTGGGAGTGGAAAGGCATGCTTGTGAGTGACTGGTACAAATTGTTTGCTGTTATATTTATTACACTTTTATAATGACTCATCTGTTTTGCCTATAATAATATGAACTGTAGATTGTAACTTGGTACAGAGATTAAGGAAATAACTGAAAATGGTTGGTGCTAATTCTTTCAAATGTTAAATCTTTTAAACAAGAAGTTATTAATTAATATTCTTATAATACCTTTAGAGTTCTCAGTCAAAGTAACCCCACTTTCTCAAACTTCCTACAGTTGTATCCAATGTGGTAGTTTGCACTCAACTTCTAGGTGTTGAAAAATAATGTTGTAACCACTACATTACACACTGCATTAATTGCATCAGTAGTTGACTTTTCCTAATTACCAGACTTTAATTTGATTTTTTGATCTCTTACAGAATTTATCACAGACACCAGTTCTGAGAGAGCTGTTGAAGGGGGTTAAAATGCCTGGAACAACAGTTAACATTGAGCCACCAGAATTTTCAACAGTATGTATGCTGCAGTTTATAAAGTAATTTTTTAGGTGCATTAAAAAACTAGTCAGTTGTTTTTTTGGAGAAATTTTAGGGAAAAATGTAAGTCCTGTCTCCGTTAAAGTCAAAGTCATTGACTTTAGTGGAGTCAGGAATTCACCCAAGATGTACAGTTAAGTGGCAGATTTAATATGCTGAATAAATTCATAGAAGTATTCCCATTACATTAAAAACATTATTCTTGTAACTTGGGTATCGGTGAAGTCTGGTCAGACGCCACTTTCAATCAAATTTTAAAATTTGTAAAGGAAAGGAAGGATAACCGTTCCCCTTCGATGTGATCCTGCTATTCCTTCAGCCTGGGGACTCGGGAGCTTACAAATTTTAAAAATGAAAATGAAAACTAAGGAAATCCCTGGACACTCAACTTGGATAGTGTACATTTCATTAACTTGAGGGTATGTTTGGGTTATTTTGTGCATTGTAAAACCGGAACAAACACAAAAATGGTGCCATTTAAAAAAAATAAATATGAGAAACCCAGAACATTCTGAGTTGAAATTAAACAATAAATTATCCTTAGTGTGCTGAGTCTAAGGACACTGTGTAATGAGGAAATGTTCGCCAACCGTTTCTGCCTTATGTAAACTTATTTCCCATCGTTTCATTTAGAAAATCAGAGAATTAGGCTTTTACTAAATGTTGTTTCATAATGGATCATATTTCAGGAAGTTAAAACAAGCGTTCGGTTTTTCTAACATTGAACTAATTTCAAATGAATCCATAAGTCTGACTGAAGTAAGAATGCAAAACAAAACTTGATTTTTGTTTTTGTTGTTTAAAAAGGAACCTCTGGTGATAAAACTTGAGCAGCCTGGGCCCCTTACGTTAGCTATGTGCCAGTTCCTTTCAGAGATGCAAGAGACAAAAAAGGGAACGGTCACTCCTAAAGAACTCTTTGCTCAGGTTTGTAAAAAGTGAGTATCTGCACATAATGCATTTTAATAATGACTGAAAGAATTAATGTTAACATTGGATTATATAGTAGTAGAGCAGTTTTTACTATTAACAACGTTTTCATTTATCTCTCATCATGCATGTGCCAGCAGAAGTTCAGATGGTATCTATAAACTTTTCAAAGACATTGGTGTAGTCTAAAATAGAAATGAGTTAAAGTGAAATGAAAGAAGCCTATAAAATGAGACTTTCTACCCTCTCAGCTTCCTATTTTTCAGAAGTTCCCGTATACATACAGGTATCTGTTTCATCAGCACTTGAGATTTGTTTCTGTCTTCTGTGGACAAGTTGAAAATAATTCACATTTTAATTTTATATATATATATTATATCAGTCTCATTCCCTTTAAACAGAGCAATACGGTTTAAAGGTTACCAGCAGCAAGACAGCCAGGAATTGCTTCGTTATTTACTGGATGGGATGAGGGCAGAAGAGATCCAAGTAAGTCCTTAAACAGTGTGGGTGTTCAACAAAGTACTAAAATCAGTATACTTAGACAAAGTAAACCTTATTCTTAATGTCTTTTATTATTGTTAGGTGTAATGTAAACAGAGCTAACTGTTTTAAGTTTTAGCCCTTTTTGTTAGGTCTGAAAGAATTTTTAGACCACATCCCAGCTAATACTGAATTGACTTGTCGACATTGTCATTTGCATGATTGTGTGATCGATGTTAGGATTTTTGAGGAGGGCTAGTTAGAGGATTTCTTTATCCTCTCTCTTCCCAAACAATCATCCATAGAAGGAGACTATTTAGGCTACTATCTGCAGTCTGCTATGATAGAGGAAGGGAGTCCAGCTGCTTGTACTTGGACCTGGCCATAGCTGTGAATACTTAGCGGGGAAAACAAGTGAATGAATATTATTCTCTAGATAAAACTGTGGTCCTGGAGGGGTGCATTCTGGTGAATCTTGGGTTATTTTCTGTCTTTTGTTGATGTACTAATAGAATCAAGAGTACTAAACAGTGGGCCCAGTTCTGCCCATGTTGAAAGCAATGGGCTAATATTAATATAACAAGCACTTGAAATAGGTGTCTGAAGTCCCTGTAAATATTAATAAGTTGCTAGCCTCATATTGCTGTAGAAGCACCTTGAATAGCAATTGGTTTGGAAGGTGGATGGTTGTCTACAAGAGTTTTATAAAACAAATATTTTGTTTTAGTAGGGTGAGGGATCCTTGTGGAGGATTTATGGTTTATTTGCATCAGGGTTTAGTTGGGAGACAGTTTATTCCTTGGACTTCCTACTAAATATATTAACCGAAACACCTGGAAATGGCTTTAAAAAAGCCCAAATGTGAGGAATATTTCATGTTTCTGCAGAGTCAGACAGTCTTGTTACTTTCCTAGTATGGGGGTTATAGTTTATTAAGCTTTATTATTTTTAATTGATGAAGATGAAATTCTATCCAACTGAAATGCTTAACTGAACAGGCAATTAGGAAACAATGTTTTGTAAAGTCTTGTGATGGAATATTTATTTACTCTAACTTTCAGCGAGTAAGTGTTGGAATATTTAAAGCATTGAATGACTCTGACCAAAAAAATGAAGAGCTAAAAAAGAAAATTAAAGGTAAAATAACAGTTTAAAATTATTTTTGATAATTGAAACCTGGACAATGCATTACTCATGCAGTTTTTAATATTTTCAAATGTAATTTAGTTGCATGATTTAGAACACATTTTCTAAATTAACATATTGTCTAGAGCAGTGGTTCTCGAAGCCGTCCACCGTTTGTTCAGGGAAAGCCCCTGGCAGGCCGGGCTGGTTTGTTTAACTGCCGCGTCCGCAGGTTAGGCCGATTGCGGCTCCCACTGGCCGCGGTTCGCCACTCCAGCCAATGGGGGTTGTGGGAAGGGCGGCCAGCACATTCCTCGGCCCGCACCACTTCCCACAGCCCCCATTGGCCTGGAGCGGTGAACCGCGGCCAGTGGGAGCCGCGATTGGCCGAATCTGCACATGCGACAGGTAAACCGGCCCAGCCTGCCAGGGGCTTTCCCTGAACAGGCGGTGGACTGGCTTTGAGAACCACTGCTCTAGAGTATCAGGTCTAAAAATTATGCTTATGCTACTCATTAAAAGGGCCCATTGACTTCTGTGGGAGCACTATCATGAGTAAAATAAGCAAGATTTGACCCTAGCTTCATTATGCATTACATGATCTCTGGATGATCAGACACTATATAACAAGCTGAAATCTCAAAGTATTTAAATTGATTACAGCTGGGAATATCTAACCCCCACACAAAGTCTGCTACCACTGTGGTATATATTTTTGAGCATGACAACAATACACACTAAGAAGGAGAGGAGGTGAAGAATCATTTACCTAATTCTAAATCCCAACCACCTAGGATTTCCTTCTTAGGTCCCCATATAAGTGCTGACCAGCTCCACTTTGTTTTAATTTGAGATTTGTAAGGATTGCAGTTTGACTTGAGATGGTTCCTAGATAATTTTTTTTCAAGATTTTTAAATATTGTGCTGTATGAATTGTGAGAAGGTAGGGAAAGAGATGCAGCTGAGAAATGTTATAAAGACGCTGATTTAATTTAAACAATTTAAAACTATTTTTCTAACAGCCTCTATCCTTCTCTCTTTCTCCCTACCTTTGTGCCATCGTGTTTCCCCCTCCCCCTATCCCCCAAAATCTGTGAAGCTCATTTTTTTTCTCTAGGAAAATAAACACAAAGCACAACAAATGCAGACCATAGACTTTACACTGCAACCTCCCTGTTTACATACAGCTTAACATCAAATCAAAGCAGTCACTAATGTACAGGTGAAGTTATTGTTTGACATATATTTGAATGAATTCTCTGATTTTCAGAGTATGAAAAGAAAAGGGCAATACCAACTTTTGTGGACAGAATCTTTGGTGGAGAATTATCTAGTACAATCATGTGTGAGGAGTGCAGAACGGTATGTAGACGGTCTGCTTGGTATAGTCTAAAATACTGTGTATAAGACTTGTGCACAGAAGAAACAAGTAGTAATATACGTAGAAATAAGATGTATTAGATAAGAATTTATTAAATGAAGGAAACTAGGCAGCAGGAGCTGCAAGTTTCTCAAAAGGTAAAATTTGACAGCAATATCTGTTCACGTGTACTGCAAATCTCATCTGTTCTCCCAGGACTTGATGGGGGGGATGAGAACTGAATGCTTGGAGAGGATTGCGTGGAAGCTTTTCTTAATTCTGAAAAACTGCAGGGATCTTGAGTTATGAGATTTAGTAGGGATGTTGGTTTTGGTTCATGGGTTCCTGTTTTGTAAATACACCTCTACCCCAATATAACGCGACCCGATATAACACAAATTCGGATATAACGCGGTAAAGCAGTGCTCCTGGGGGGCGGGGCTGCGCACTCCGGCGGATCAAAGCAAGTTCGATATAACGCGGTTTCACCTATAACGCAGTAAGATTTTTTTGGCTCCCGAGGATAGTGTTATATCGAGGTCGAGGTATATAAATATAACGATCATAATTTGTATGTGCAAGTAAGAGCATGCAGTGGGTGCTATCCCAGAAACAGGCAAAAGAGAAGGGAAACAAATGGCAAAGATGCTACATTCAAAAAATTCTAAGACAGGACCTTTTTTTTTTTTTTTTTTAAGTGCCTAAAGTTAAGAGCTTAAGTCCATAGGTAGGAATGTAAATAAATGACTAGACTTCAAGATATGGTGAGCTGTTCTCCCCTGCCCCCATTACATCCATAGTGGAGTGCTAGCTTCTAATTTGTGTTTAAACTTCTAACTAATAAAAACAAAGTTTCTCTAATTATATTAAGTAAAATCTGTTTGCTTAAGGTGTCCTTGGTCCATGAGTCTTTCCTTGATTTGTCACTGCCTGTGTTAGATGATCAGGTAAGAATCGGAGGTATTTTTTTTATATTCGTTTTGGTGTGCAGTTGTTAGCTGGATCTTAGAGAGGAAGTTTTTAAAAAGTACGTAATTTCAAAAGGTGCTTATCTTCAATAAACTTCCCAAATAAAGTCGCACAATAAAATGATAGAGAATAACAATGCATTTCCTTAAGGTAAGTTCTACAGGCAGTGGCTACACAAGCCCTCTTTGAAAATTATCTGATGGTTGCAAATGCTACTGTAGGCAGGGCATTGGTGATTTTACTGCCATATCTGCTAATCTTCCTATCATTAGTTAGTACCTTGGTCAGAAAAAATCTGCTATGCCGAAAGGCTGGCTGACTTGTAAAGAATGTTATCTCAGGTAAGCATTTAGGAATTCTTCAGTGTCATGAGTCTAAAATTTAAATAGATCTCATGATATTAATGTGTCAATAGCCATACTTTCCTGAGGCAAATTAGACGGCTCTTCAAATAGTAAGTTCCTGTCTATTTACTGCACTGGGGACAGTAATGGAGGCTTCCTATCTAATAGTGATACTCAGAGCCTTATCATATACTATCAAGGTGAAGAAACATATGGTTAGAGCACTTATTTAACTGATCAATCTAAAAATAGTTTTTGTTTTAGATTTATATCTGTCTGTTTCATTTTTGCCATCAGCACACACATTATACCTCCTTTTATCTTCAAAACATATGTAAGTAGTACTACACTTAAAAAAAAAAAAACACCACACTAAGGGAAGAAACTTTAAAAATACATATTTCATCCAAAGGATGTTTGGATAAAATGCTCCTGCATTGACTGGCCTTTTTTTTTTCATATTAATAGAAGCAAATAGAGCGCCTGATCCTGCAAACACTTACTACCTATTTATTGAAGTTATTCTAAACTATCTAAAATATTTAGTATCTTTTGTGGATTCAGTGAGATTCATATCAGTAAACTTGAACGTTAAGTTCCATCTTTAAATGTTTATGGCTTGGTTCTGCCATCCTGACTCACAATGAGTAATATTGTACTCTGCAAGCATAGATTTCAGTGGGATTGCTTGTGGAGTAAGGTACTACTCAATAAGAGTAAGAGCAGCGGAATCAGGCTCTTAATATGTGTGTGTGTGTGTGAGAATGTTTTGTTACAATACCTAAAAAATCAGCAGCTTAATTTTAAAATTCTTAATAATATGCCATTCTCTCCCCAATTTTTGGAGGGGAAGGGGCGATATTATTTTTGTTGTTTGTTTTGTTTTTTTTTCAAAATAACAACTGATATTAAATTAAATCTTTAATCTGAAGTCTTTGTCCTTGAAACTATGATGGTGGCACCATGTTTGTTTGATCAAATCTGTTTTGATTTTTAGAGTGTTAAGAAAAGTTCAAATGAGAAAAACGTTAAAAAGATGAAGGAAAAGGAGGATGAAGATGATGAAGAGGATGAAGACAATGACAGTTATATGAAGGAAAGGGGTGATAATCCTGGTGCAAGTAAGCACCTGCAGAAGAAAGCAAAGAAACAGGCCAAAAAGCAAGCCAAGGTTGGTTATGATGCAAAAATAAATATTAAGCACTTTCACCCTGGGCATAAGATAAAATGCTAGACTTTTTGTTTAGTCCACTTTGTGTGTAGGATGATCATTTGCAAGGGGACAACTAATAATTTCTCCCCACTCAAGTGCAAAGCTTACAGGAACAAATATCTTATTTTACCTGTTGCGAAGTTGTATTTATTTTCTGTTGCCTGCTTTCCTAATGCAGCACCAGTTAATATGCCCAGAACTGCTGAACTAGTTTGTCATGTGCTGCCTGACTAAAACAGCATTAACATACACCAGAAGGCTTTTCTTTTGTCAGTGACTGCAAGAGAAGCACTTAAATGGTTCTGGAGGAATATAGGCAAGAAAAAACATTTTGGGGACATAAAAGAAATTCAGATTTGGATTGCAGGATGGGTATTCTAATTGGAAGTGTGGGAGGACTGCATCTGAAAAGTTGAGTGAGAGTGATACTGACCATAATCATTTTGAGTTGATGCCCTCTAATTGTTATGATCGCTAAATTAGATCATTCTCTTTTTAAATGGCAACTCCTGTTGCTTGAAGTAATAAGGTATTTCCAAAATAAATGGTGCATAGCAGATAAAAATACAGCAACTTTTTCTCTGCTTTTATACAATATTGTACAGTACACTGCATATTTTTATTTGTAGAATCAGCGTCGACAGCAAAAAATTCAAGGAAAGGTGCTTCAGATAATCAGTTCTATGGAACAATCTGAAGAAAATGTGAAGGAAGATAAAGAAACAAAGGGAGAAATAAACTCTGAAGTCACTGACCTGAAAAAAGAGGAGGAATCTTCCAGTCAGTGTGAAGAACTTTGCTTAAATCAGAAAGATTTAAATGATCAAGAGAATAGTACAGATGTACATAGTGCCCATGAAAGTATAAAAAATCCAGAACAAGAATATGAAGATAATGAAACCAATATGGATGTTGCTATGAAAGGCTTAGTTTCTACTACTGAGTGTATTAGTGGACTTGACAATCTATCTGTTAAAGAAGATTATCATGGGGAAGAGGAGGAACTTGCTACTAACTTAGAAAAATTATACTTAGATGTTGTTACTGACTCTGATATGGATATCTTGGATGACCTTCATATGGCTGAGTTAAAGACATATGAGGTGGTGAATGAGGACCCAGAAACAGCATTTCGTACTCTTGCAAACAGGGAAGACCTAAACATAGAAGAAGGTTCAGTCCTTCATTGTTTATATCAGTTCACTCGTAATGAGAAACTCAGTGAGATCAATAAATTGCTCTGTGATGTATGTACACAAAGACATTATGGACCAAAGACTAGTGGAAAAAGTATGCCAATTAAGTTTTACTTACAAACTAGAAAACCAACTCTAAATCTGTCTGTATCTGCTATCTTAATTCTTTGTGCTTGTTTTTAAACAGGTTTGCATGGGTAGTTTCTCTTGGATCTATTGATACTCAGTATTTAAGGGCCAGACTGAACCCCTTACTCCTATTAGTGAGCACTTACTCATGAGTAGTCCCATTGTCTTCAGTGGAACTACTTGTAAGTTACCATCGGTATAGAGCAAGGGGGCTCACCGTCTGGCTCTATAGTAGGATGGAACATGAAGCAATTTTTTAAACTCTTTAAATCTTAAACTTTTAAAATTACTATAACACATGAGCCATAGGAGGAGAACATGCAGAAATTTGCCCAGCAGACTAATAAAAGCACCATTCAGCATGTAATTCTGTAGAAGTCCTAGAAATGAATGTTAAAACTCACCCTATTCAAGCAGATGAGGTGGTGATGTGATATACACTAGTTAATCTCTTGAACTAGGACCATCATGAAGATAGCAGCTTGTAAACATTTATAATTTTGAAGGGAAATCATCAGTGTCTTAAACATATTATAATGATGGATTAAATAAATTGTTTCCAGTCCTAGTACGTGATTTTACTCACTTTCATATTAGAAAAATTTTATATGTTGTTATTGCATTATTCTTGACTATCTAACCAATGGTGCTCTCTCTTTCCTTTAGGTGAGAAGAAGCATATTTATACTAATGCCAAAAAGCAAATGTTAATTTCTCTTGCTCCTCCAATTTTAACACTTCACTTAAAGAGATTTCAACAGGTATTATTAACTGGTTAACTCTCATATTTTAAAATTTTATTTAGTAATAACCCATGGAAGTTAATGGATCTTGACTTCTGTATAAAGTTGTTCCATTAACTACTATTCTTTCTACAACTTTAGAAGTAATATATAGGTAATGTGAGAAATATTCCTGATGCATTTATTCCTGTTACTCTTGCTTTCTGTAATAGTTCTTAGAATTCTTGAGTTCTTCTAGCAAAGAGACATTTATTAAAACAATTTAACTACCAGAAATGTAGAATTAAGAAATATAGACAAAAAATAAATTGACTCATGCTGAAAAACAAACTTACTAAATATGGAGAAGGATGATCTGCAACAGAGATTCACTCTAAGAAATACATAAATAGAAAGCAGTACAGCTAAAAGACATCTAAATGCTGGTGGTGAGCAGTAAATTAGATACAAGCTTGCAATGTGATCATGTATTTTGAAAGGGTGTGAATATACAGAGCATCATATTAACTACAGAGGTTATATTCCCTCTGTACCTAGATTATGGCTTTCAGTTTGGAGCTCTTCAATATCAGAAAAACAGCGATAAACTAGAGAGAAATGAGAAGGGGGAAATGAATATCAGAAAGGATTGACTTAAAAGTTTAAAATTAATAATTATGTAATGCACCATGGCCAAACAATCAAGTAGGGATATAACTGTCTAAGTAGCTGAAACTCCAGGGAGTGAGCGGAATTGTGTAAAATGATCCAGTGGGATATATTTGTGATTAAATTAAAGGAAAGAAGCTGGGGAAGCTTTTCTTGATGTTCAACATTAGTACCCATTGAGCTGTAGAATAGCATTTGAATGGAAGTGATAGAAGACTCATCACTTGAGACTTTTAAAACCAGGCTGGAGAATGTAGTATAGACAACCTTTCTGCACTGTCTTTAGCAATGGATCAGAGGTGTCCTCCAACTAGAATTTTTAAAAATATACTCTTCTTCTAACTGTACTGCTATTGTCATTAATGCCAATACATGCTAAAATCTGTAAATTAAACAGCCACGTAGCCCTATGCTCCATAGAAATGTGTAGAGAAACCATAGACAGGAGGAAAATTGGAACATGGCCATAAAGAACCGAAAAGCATGACTGTTTGAAATAATAGTCTGTCTTTCCTCTTCCCTACCTCCCAACTTTGTTTTCCATCCAAAGGTTGGTTGTGCTCTAAATGAATCTTTGAAGTCTTGTTGGAATTTTTTAAAATAACTAAACTTGTAACCTTTTCAGAACAGACTTCTATCACCTGCTTATATATGTCAAGATTTAAAGTCCTGTTTGTGTTTCTTCATTTCTATCTTTCTTATTTCTAGGCAGGATTTAATCTACATAAAGTTAACAAACACATAAAGTTTCCAGAAGTGATAGACTTGGCTCCTTTCTGTGCAATTAAATGCAAGGCAAGTAAAAAAAAATCCTTTAATTCTTTTTCAAATAGTTGGATCGGTCAACCCTTACAGCAAGAGGTGTGTGTTTGTTTTCAAAAACTGTTTAGTATGTTCTCAAAACAGTCAGCCATTAATCAGAATCTCCCCATACCATATCCCAAAATTTCACTGACCTTATCATTTAATGTATAGTTAAGCTTTTATGTTAAGTCATAGTCATTAACACATTGCTTCTACGCTGACAAGCGGAATCAGAACTGACTCAGTACAGAACAATGGAATCAAAACACACTGGTCTGAAAGGCTGACATTTCAGCTAGGTTGAATCTCAATATCTGTACTACACTGGCACTATAACAAAATTGTCACTTCACAGAACGTTGCTGAAGGGAATAAAAGAGTATTGTACTCTCTATATGGGGTGGTTGAACATAGTGGCACAATGAGGTCTGGACACTACACTGCCTATGCCAAGATGAGAACTCTGAGAAACCATCTTTCTGATCTTGTCCTCCGTGGTGAAATTCCCCAAGGTAAGTGTCACCAGTATTTTCACAACAGTCCAATCTTAAATGGAATTTCTCTAAACTGGTAGTAACTTGTGACATTTCTGCTTCAGCATTACTTTTAAGATTTTTTAAAATTTTTGTTAACAGCTTTAGAAACTGAATCAGCGGGACAGTGGTTTCACATCAGTGATACCCATGTGCAACCTGTAGCTGTATCTAAAGTGCTGAACTCACAAGCTTATCTCCTGTTCTACGAACGACTGCTATAATTAACCTGGGATGTGTTCCTCACACAATACTTTATGGTTTTTAAACATCTTAAAATAAAGAAATGTTAAATCAGAGAAAAATGATTTGTAAATCATGTTCAATTAGACTTGAAACTGTCTACTGCAGAAATCTCATGCTTCCTAGAAATACTGGCAGATGAAATATTAACTTATACTTTTCCAATAGTTCCATTGCTTTTAAATAAAAAGCTATTTTGTCTTTTTCCATAACATAACTTCAGGTCTGAACCATTTATTTGACTCCTTTGAACAATTACTTCTGGCAATCAACATATTTCTCATATTAATTGTTTTGAGTGGTGTTTGACTCTCCAGAAACTTTCCTGCATTTAATTCTTTAAGACACTGCTAGAATTTTTGATAAAGGACCTCATTAACTAGCCACATGTAGCTACTTACACTCTGGAATGTCGTGGTATAGAACAAAACTCACCTTTGTAGAGAGAAGTTGGGTTAGGTAATACATTATTGGACCAACTTCTGTTGGTGAAAGGCAAGCTTTCAATCCACACGGAACTCTTCTTCAGAGCCTATTGTACCCTACTTTGCAGGGTCCCTTACATTATGTGCCAACTACTTATGCTGAACAATCTCTTCCACCTTGAATTTTGCTGTGATGCTGGGAGTACCTTTTCCAGCCCTGAAGAAGAGCTCTGGGTGGCTCAAAAGCTTGTCTCTCTCACCAACAGAAGTTGGTCCAATAAAAGAAATTACCTCACCCACCTTGTCTCTCTAATGTGCTGGGCCCCAGATGGCTACAAGTACACTGCATAATCTTCGTAAAGGCAGTTTGCATGGTTGAGCTGTACCTTAAAATTTGGACTTTTATTATTATTACTCAGGGTAGAATCTACTGCTTATAGAATATCACTTCTCACTTTGACTGTGGATAGTGTACTGTTCAGAAAAGCTGGTCAAGCTAATTTAGTAGTAATAATGCAATGGCTAAACTTTCATTTCATTTCATTCAAACTTTTTCAGTTCCAATTTCACTCAGCTCAGGTTTGAGTGAACAAAAATTGTTGCCATCTAATCACTCTATAGTGGATTCTGTAAAATGTGTTCACTTGACTTTTATCTGATGTCAGCTACTATTGATAGCAGTCTGAGCCTGAAGGTGGAATGGATATAGAATTGAACTTTGCAGTGTTCAGCAGAGTACAGCATCAAAGAAAAGCTAAGGAGCAGACAAGGATTAAACATCTACTGTAAATGTTCTGAGATCAGCATCCTAGTGGGCCAAGTGTGGTACAAACGTATAGTAAGTAGATAGAATCTATGCTGAAAATCTAGACAGGTTGGGAGGGGAAATATAGGCACAGAAAAGGGAAGGTCACACAACAGGCTTGTAATTGGGCAGGGAATATAATAAAGGGTTGATTCCCAACCCAATGTCCTACACATTTAACTAGGATACCTTATTGACTACAGCAGTGTGGGCCAAAAGCTGGTATGTTTCCTTGACACTTGAGTATATAGATGCTCTTTTGGATAGATCACATAATAGGGGCTATAGCCCTATTGTTTGACTTATTTACCCCTCAAGGTTTTCAAGCAAAAAGCAAGGTGTGGGAAAAGTGTAGTTTATTGAGATTTTATGTACCACAACCATGTACCTTACTTTCTTAATGGATTTGTATAGGGTTAGGCTCTGCCCTCTTGAGTAGAGAGTGCAGAAAGGCTACTAGACCTGTACCGCAGAAAGGCTACTAGACCTGTACCACAGAAATACTTAACATGAAACATTGATTGTGTCTTTCTAGGGAACAGTGCCTTTTCATTTTAAGAGGAAGGTTCTTGGCCAGGACCTCACATAAGTTCAGTTTCATAGTAAAACTAATGTGAAAGTTAAAGGTAGTCAGCCCATATCTAAAATTAACAGCAAGTAAAACATTCAGCACAAAAACACATTGCTTGTCTGGCTATGCTGAAAGGAGGACCGGAGACATTTGATGTGGGTTTAATTAGGCTACAACTTTATTATTAGATGCTGGGACTACCCTGCAGATACACTGTTATTCCATAATTACCCAGGGGGCTTTTACCAGCTCCCCCTTTTGTCCTATCCAAGTCCCTCCAGCAAATCCATTACCGGGACCTTACCATACCTGAAGTGGGGGGCTTCCACCAGGTCCCTCCAACCAGGCCTGCATTAAGATTATGAGGGGGCCTAAGTATGAATTACATATTGCAAAAAAAAAGTCATCAAACATTTATCTACATACATACTTACATATTTATTTATATAAAATTAACAAGTTTGTTCTACACTCAATTTGTCAAACATACTCTTCTGAGTAAGAGATAGCATGAGGGATGCCAAGCTGTCCACTTAGGCCTCCTTCCTGCTAGGTCGTGGAGTGCTCATCTGTATGGGGATGAACACTGCAACATTCCCCATCCTGCTCATCTCTTTCAACCTTGTGCTTCTACCCTCAGCTCTCCACATGGCACAGTGCAAAGCCAAGCCCTGCAGGTGTTTCCCCCAAGCTATGGACTCTACACCACATACCCTCTCTCTCTCTGGGAGGCAGCCAGCTTTTATTATGTAAAAAAAAAAACCCTACTCAGGTGTAAAATCCCTTGAAGTAGAGGAAGTAGTAGTGGGAAAATTACATTGGGTGGCATTGTATTTTAGGCTGTCTTGCTCTGAAAAGTACCTCCTGGTGTTGCACTAGCTGAGGACAATGAATTAGTTTTCAAATTGAACCCAAATATTACTTGTGGGATGATACCCAGTTTGTGTAATTAATCTCCAGTGATTCACCACATCAGGCCATTCTGTCACTAAGCTCTTCTACAATTAGAATCATAGGACTGGAAGGGACCTCAGGAGGTCATCTAGTCTGGTCCCCTGCACTCATGCCAGGACTAAGTATTATCTATTCTAGAATGTGTGATCAGCAGCTCCTGACATGAGGTTTTTTAAAGGAGGAGTTCTATATGCACCAGCCCCCTATGTTTGCATTTGTTTAAGCTTTCTGTAAGCTAGAAGTGACAGATCTTTAGATGGTTGCCCAGTCATAATATTTAGCACTTGTTGACCCTTCAAAATCACTATACAAACATTAAACAATGTAAAGCTTTTCAGCTTTTGAATGACTAGGAGTTGACAAAACAGCTATTCCCTGTTGTGTTCTCTGCCCCCCTGAACAAAAAGACTTCATTGAAAATCAGCATCTTAAAAGAATGATTATGGATCTTTCAAAAGAACAGTCCAACCAAGGCTGCTATAGTGACACCCTTGTTACATCAGGTCTGGTGTTTAAAGCTATGGTAGAAGAAAGGGAGAGCGTTGTTTTGTTTGCATGTGTAAATCAACCTTGTTTATTTTTTTTCCCTTTAAGTGCTCAGAGTTTAAGGGACAAAAATGAATAAGATTCTGCTTATACCAGGTGTGAAAAAACAGAAGGAAAAGATGGTTACTCACCGTTGTAACTGTTGTTCTTCGAGATGTGTTGCTCATATCCATTCCATTAGGTGTGTGCGCGCCGCGTGCACGATCGTCGGAAGATTTTCTACCCTAGCAACACCGGCGGGTCGGCTGTGGAGCCCCCTAGAGTGGCGCCTTCATGGCGCTGAATATATACCCCAGCCGACCCGGCACCCCCTCAGTTCCTTCTTGCCGGCTACTCCGACAGTGGGGACGGGGGGCGGGTTTGGAATGGATATGAGCAACACATCTCGAAGAACAACAGTTACAACGGTGAGTAACCGTCTTTTCTTCTTCGAGTGCTTGCTCATATCCATTCCCTTAGGTGACTCCCAAGCCCAACTTAGGTGGTGGGGTCGGAGTGAGACATTGCTGTGTGCAAAACCGCTGATCCGAATGCAGCATCATCCCTGGACTGTTGCACTAGTGCATAGTGAGCTGTAAACGTGTGGACTGATGACCAAACCGCCGCTCTACAAATGTCCTGTATCGGAACATGTGCCAGGAAAGCAGTCGAGGAGGCTTGGGCCCTCGTGGAGTGAGCGGTGAGGTGCGGTGCTGAGACACCTGCCAGGTCATAGCAAGTCCGGATGCAAGACTTAATCCAGGAGGATAGGCGTTGTGAGGAGACCGGTGAGCCTTTCATTCGGTCGGCCACTGCAACGAAGAGTTGCGTAGTCTTTCTAAAGTGCTTTGTGCGGTCAATATAGAAGGCCAGGGCCCTGCGTACGTCCAGGGAATGCAAACGTTGATCCTGGCGGGTGGCATGTGGTTTGGGATAAAAGACCGGGAGAAATATGTCCTGGTTGATATGAAATGGAGAAACCACCTTAGGGAGAAAGGCAGGATGTGGACAAAGCTGCACTTTATCCTTATGGAAAACTGTATAAGGGGGCTCGGATGTAAGCGCCCTGAGTTCAGAAACGCGCCTTGCTGAGGTGATGGCTACGAGGAAGGCTGTCTTCCAGGATAGGTACAAAAGTGAACAGGTGGCTAGTGGTTCGAATGGAGGACCTGTGAGTTTGGAGAGAACCAGGTTGAGGTCCCACGTCGGGACGGGATGACGCTGTTGTGGGTACGTCCGGTCTAAGCCCTTGAGGAATCTAACGACCATCGGGTTAGAGAATACCGAGGACGCGAGTTCCCCTGGGTGAAAGGCTGATATAGCAGCCAGGTGAACTCTGATTGAAGATATCGCCAACCCTTGCTGTTTTAGGGAGAGGAGATATTCCAATATGAGAGGAATAGGTGCCTGTAACGGGGACGTGGCTCGTTGTTCGCACCAACAGGAGAACCGCTTCCACTTGGCCAAATACGTGGCTCGTGTTGAGGGCTTCCTACTGCTCAGCAGAATCTGTTGGACAGAGTGCGAGCATTGCCGCTCTGCCTGGGTGAACCATGGAGCAGCCACGCTGTGAGGTGGAGTGATTGCAGGTCGGGGTGACGCAGCCGGCCGTGGTCCTGAGAGATGAGATCCGGACATAATGGAAGCGGGATCGGTGTCTGAACCGAGAGTTCCAACAGTGTGGTGTACCAATGTTGTCTCGGCCACGCTGGAGCGATCAGAATTACCTGTGCCTGGTCTCTGCGCAATTTGAGCAGTACCTTGTGGACCAGAGGAAACGGAGGGAAGGCATAAAACAAGTGGTCTTTCCAGGGAAGGAGAAACGCATCCGAGAGGGAGCCCGGAGCTCGACCTTGTAGGGAGCAGAACACGTGGCACTTCCTGTTGTCTCGAGATGCAAACAGGTCTATCTGGGGAAACCCCCACCTCCGGAAGATGGAATGTATGATGTCCGGACGGATAGACCACTCGTGCGTCTGGAAGGACCTGCTGAGTCGGTCCGCTAGAGTGTTCTGGACTCCAGGGAGGAACGATGTCGTGAGGTGGATTGAGTGGGCAATGCAGAAGTCCCACAGGCGAATGGCCTCTTGGCATAGAATTGACGAACGTGCTCCTCCTTGCTTGTTGATGTAAAACATGGCCGTGGTGTTGTCGATGAGAACTAACACACAACGGCCGCGTAGGAGATTGAGGAATGCTTGGCACGCCAGGCGTACCGCCATCAGTTCCCAAACATTGATATGCAGGGCTAACTGGGGTGCAGTCCACAGGCCCTGGGTATGGTGTTCGTTGAGATGGGCGCCCCAACCCAGAGATGAAGCGTCTGTGACCAGGTGCAGAGAGGGTTGTGGGGCGTGAAATGGCATCCCCTCGCAGACCACATTGTGATCTAGCCACCAGGTGAGGGAGGCCAGGACCGAGTTCGGGACCGTGACCACCATGTTCAGGCTGTCCCGATGTGGACGGTATATTGATGACACCCAGGTCTGGAGTGGGCGAAGCCGAAGTCTGGCATGCCTGGTTACGTACGTGCAGGAAGCCATGTGACCCAGCAGGGTAAGGCACGACCTCACCGTGGTAGTTGGGAAGGCCTGTAGCCCTTGAATGAGGCTCGTGATGGTGCCAAATCGGTTGTCTGGCAGGATGGCTTGTGCACGTCTGGAATCTAGAACTGCGCCGATGAAATCTATTCTCTGGGTAGGTTCTAGAGTGGATTTGTCCTTGTTGAGTAGGATGCCCAACTCGTTGAATGTGTGCACTATTCTGTGGACGTGAGCTTGAACTTGCTCCTTGGTGCGACCGCGCACCAGCCAGTCGTCTAGGTACGGGAACACCTGTATCCCTTGCCGACGAAGGTACGCTGCCACGACAGCCATACATTTCGTGAACACTCTGGGGGCCGAGGATAGGCCGAAGGGAAGGACTGCAAATTGGTAGTGCACCGTGTTTACCACGAATCGCAGGAAGCGTCTGTGAGGTGGGTAAATTGAGATGTGAAAGTATGCGTCTTTCATGTCGAGGGCGGCGAACCAGTCTCCAGGATCGAGGGAAGGGATAATGGCCCCCAAAGAGACCATGCGGAACTTCAACTTTACTACGAATTTGTTGAGTCCGCGCAAGTCCAAGATGGGCCGCAGACCTCCTTTGGACTTGGGGATCAGGAAGTAACGGGAATAAAATCCCCTGCCCCTTAACTCTATCGGAACCTCCTCTATGGCCCCCATGGCCAGGAGCGTAGAAACCTCCTGTATAAGAAGTTGCTCGTGAGAAGGGTCCCTGAAGAGGGACGGGGAAGGGGGGTGGGAGGGGGGGATAGAAGAAAACTGGATAGCGTATCCCCTCTCCACCGTGCGGAGGACCCAGCGGTCCGAAGTTATAAGGGACCAAGCACGGTGGAAGTGGGAGAGGCGATCCCGGAAGGAGGGGGCTGGATCCTGGGGGATGACTGGGGCGCCGTCCTCGACCGCACCTTCAAAAGTTCTGCCTGGGGCCTGAAGGTGGTCTAGGTGGCCCCTGGTTCTGGCCGGGTTGAGGGCCGGTCCACCTTCTTCTACCACCTCGCCCTCGCCTCCGGGCCGAGTCCTGTCTCTGACGAGGCGGGGGGGGTAGAAGCGCTGAGGCTGCGGCCTAAATGGTCTGCGCTGAGGGCCCACAACATGCATCCCCAGGGAGCGCATGATTGTTCTCGAGTCCTTGAGGCTCTGCAGGCGAGAGTCCGTCTTGTCCGAGAACAATCCATGTCCCTCAAAGGGCAGATCCTGTAGGGTTTGCTGCAGCTCCGGGGGCAACCCCGAAACCTGAAGCCAGGAGATCCTCCGCATAGCGATACCCGAAGCCAGGGTCCTCGCAGCCGAGTCCGCTATGTCCAAGGAGGCTTGCAAGGAGGTCCGAGCCACCTTCTTACCCTCCTCTACCATGGCTCCAAACTCCTCCCTGGACTCTTGGGGAATCAACTCCTTAAACTTCCCCATAGAGTTCCAGGAGTTAAAGTTGTAGCGGCTCAGGAGCGCCTGCTGGTTCGCCGCTCTAAGTTGCAGCCCTCCGGCTGAGTAAACCTTACGGCCAAACAAATCGAGCCGCTTAGCCTCTTTTGATTTAGGCGCTGCAGCCTGCTGACCGTGGCGCTCTCTTGCGTTCACTGATGCCACCACCAGTGAACACGGTTGGGGGTGGGTATACAAGTACCCGTAGTCCTTAGACGGGACAAAGTATTTCCTTTCCACCCCTCTCGCTGTGGGTGGGATAGAGGCAGGAGTTTGCCATATCGTATCCGCATTGATCTGTATCGTGCGGATCAGGGGTAACGCTACCCTCGATGGGGCATCCGCTCCGAGGATGTTCACGATAGGGTCCTGCACTTCCACTATCTCCTCCGCCTGCAGGTCCATATTACGGGCCATCCTACGCAGGAGATCCTGGTGAGCCCGAAGATCTATCGGAGGGGAACCTGTACATGATGTGCCCGCCACTGCCTCATCCGGAGAGGAAGAGGAAGATGCCTCCGGTGGTACTGGATCCAAGGGGGGGTCCTGATCCCCCTGCTCTTGGGCCGGAGCATCACCTGTACTTGGATCTATGGTGTCGGGTGGCGTGGGCACGGAAGCCTCCATGCCCCCTGGCGGAGGCCGAGAGATGGTGGATTCTGGGGCCCTTCTAACCGAGTGACCCGAGCGAGAGGTTGAGGGTATTGGAGCCCCTTGCTCCTGGTGGTACGCCCACGGGGTCCAAAACGACCAGTGAGATGGGCCATGAGAGTGGTCCTCTGCCATCTCCTGCCAATGGCCCAAGTTCCGTTCCTCGGCTTGCCCTTGAGGGGGGTATGCCGATCTCGACAGGTCCTCCGAGGAGCGAGACACCGATCTTGACGGCCATGGTGGTGCCGAGAGAGACGAAACGATTCCCGTGGGCTGCGGTGCCGCACGGTACCGGTCCGGAGATGATCTATCTCTGCGCGGTGCCGGCGAACGGTGCCGGGACCGCGATCGGTGCCGATGACCTCGTCGGTGCCGGGAGCCGGATCTGGACCTCGACGAGGACCTGGAGTATGCCCGGTGCCGGGAGCGGCCTCTCGACGTCGAGCGTCGACCGTAGCGGTGCCGAGAACTACGTCTCGACGTTGATCGGTGCCGACGATCATAGCGGTGCCGAGACGTAGAACGGTGCCGCGACGAAGATCTTGGCCACGAGTACGACCGGTGCCGAGGTGATATTCGGTGCCGGGACTGCGAGCGGCGTGGGGACCTGCTTCGGGACCTGGACCGGTGCCGAGGTTCCAGCCCTTGTGATGGAGGGCGCATCAAGGCAGGTTTCCCCCTTGACTGGACCGGGCGAGTCAACGGTGCCGTCGGTGCCAGTGGTTGAGGCGGTGCCGGCTCTGTGAGAGCTATCAAGTCTCTCGCCGCCACGAAGGTCTCCGGAGTCGACGGGAGTTGTATTACCGCCGGTCTCGGTGGAGGCGCTATCTGCACCGGACTCAACGGCCTCGGTGCCGGAGTCGACAGTGCTGGAGGCACCTGTTTCCGGTGCTCCGCCGGCGGGCTCGGCTCTACCCCCGGCACTGGGGGAGCCGGCGTCTTCGGCACGGAGGCCCCCGTCTTATGGGCTTTTTTATGCCCCGGGGATAATGACCGGCGTCGAGGTACCTGCTGCGGTGCCGACGAGGTCCGGTGCCGGGGAGGCTTGTCCGACACCACCCGCGCTGTCGGCATTGCCGGTGCTGCTGGGGCACTGCGCACCGAGGCGCTAGGTGCCGGGGCCTGGCTCGTAGAGGGAGTGTCCGGGCTAAGTGCCGCCTCCATCAGGAGTTGCCGGAGCCGAAAGTCCCGCTCTTTCTTGGTCCTTGGTCTGAAGGCCTTACAGATCTTGCACTTATCTGTTTGGTGGGACTCTCCCAGGCACTTCAGACAGGAGTCGTGCGGGTCGCTCGTGGGCATAGGTTTAGCGCAGGAGGCGCACTGCTTGAAGCCGGGAGCTTTGGGCATGAGCCCGGGCCCGCGGGAGAAAGGGGGAGACGACCCCCTTAGTCCCCTGGACTATTATAACAACTTTAAAACTACTTAACTATTTAACTACAAACACTAGAACTATAACTATAACTACAACTGTGAACAACAAACTAAGCTAGGGAGAGTGGAGGACAGCTATGCCGCGCTCCACAGTTCCAACGACCGTCAGGGGCGGTAAGAAGGAACTGAGGGGGCGCCGGGTCGGCTGGGGTATATATTCAGCGCCATGAAGGCGCCACTCTAGGGGGCTCCACAGCCGACCCGCTGGTGTTGCTAGGGTAGAAAATCTTCCGACGATCGTGCACGCGGCGCGCACACACCTAATGGAATGGATATGAGCAAGCACTCGAAGAAGAACCAAAATCTATTCTTGTGTCAAAATCTGTTCTCCCTGAAGTGCTACTTAACTGTCTGCAGGAATTGGCCTGTGTTCTCATTCCCTTCTCAGATCACTCACATTGCATGCTTACCCAACATTTTCCACTTGGGAAAGAAGTTAGTGTGAGTTGGGGCAGAAAAATGAGGACTAACTTCAGGTTTATTTAGCTTTAAGTTTTTGGAATGAAACTGAAAAGAAATCAAACATGAGGTACTTTTATGATGGATTGAACTGCTAGAGAACCAGCAAGTGGACAGAATCTGCCTTTAGCCTATTCATCCAGTCTTTCTATCATAGCCTGTTATGAAGTGGATTTAAATAATTGAGGACAAGGGGAGGGAGAAACCTACGACATTGTGCGTTGAGCTTCCTCCAGTCCTTTTGCAACCCTTTAAACGTACAAAGATGCATTGGCCTGTGGAACTAGGCTGAGCATAAGGAAAGAACTTGGTTGCCTGTGCATCACAGAAAAATACATCACAGAAAAATTGGATTTCTTTGATTTTTAGTACAAGTCAATACAGTATCGCACACAGTGCATCATAAATCTGAAGCTCCTCACTGGAAGGTACTGTAAAAGTTAAAGTACCAGTATCCAGAATGGGATGGGATATTTTGTTTTGTCCTACCAATGTGTGGGAATTATTTCCTTATACATGGGAGGGGCAATAGTTGTGGCTGGAGCTGGATAGTGTGCGGGCAGGTTCTGTGCAAGCTTCCCACCCTACTGCTCTGGTACTGCCTTTTTCCCTGCCACCCCCTTGCCCTGCCCCACCACAGGCACTCACCAGTTGTCCAGAAACAGAACCCAGCACACATAGATGACTGTGATAGGCACTAGGACCCAGGAGGCAGCATCCTGGAGCTGCCTGCCAGCCTCTGCGCAGGAGTGGGAGTTTCTTCCCTCCTGGACAGTTAAACTGAGCTCTGGAGAAATGGGGTGGGGGGGGCAATGCCTCCTCAAACCACACCTGCAGCTGGCATGTATTTTTAGGGTCCAATCACCAGTTTTAACCAGATACCTGGCAGTGTGTTCCTGCAGCGCAGGGAGACACAGACGGGAGGAAGTGGAAGCAGCAGGCTTCCACGTCCCAGGGAGCCACTTTGCCTTTCCTGCTGGCAGGAGGGCTCCGGCAGGGCTGTGTGAGCAAGCTCGCTCCCCCTAACCCAGCTGCACCCCCTGCCTGACCAGTAGGGCCTGGGAGGTAAAGTTCACAAGCTGTGGTATTTTTGGACAGAAAAGATGTAGAACACATTTTGCAAAAGTGAACACACACACACACACCCCCCCGAACTGGTCTAAAGATGTTGGGGAAGAGGGGTTATAGGTAGAACACTTTCCTTGTGTTCTGCTTCACAGGTTCAGCCTCCTAATTTTTATAAGCAAAACCAGCCAACCTTGTGAAAACTTGCAAATATAGTGCAATGGAGTCAATTCCAGGCTGAACAGCAAATTTCTATATAGTATTATGGCAAAGTCATGTTGCAAAAGATCATTCTTACATACTAAGGAGTGTAAAGGTTTTCAGAGAAAAAATAGGTGGCCTCAAGTGAAGATGTGGCTCTTAAGATTGTAGTTAAAGGAGACTTTCACAAGAGCTGAGACCACCAATGTTTCCATTTTACAGACCAGTCAGCTTAACTTCAGTATCTGGAAAGATAATGGAGCAAATAACCAATCAGTCTGTAAACACCTAGAAGATAATTAGTTAAGTAACAGCTAACATGGATTTGTCAAGAACAAATGTCACACCAACCTAATAGCTTTCTTTGACAGGGTTACAAGCCTTGTGGTTTGCGGGGGAGGATGAGAGCAGCAGATGTGGTATATCTTGACTTTAGGAAGGCTTTTGATACTGTCCCAATGACCTCATAAACTAGGGAAATATAATCTAGTTGGAGCTACTATAAGGTGGGTGCGTAACTGTTGGAAAATCAGTGGCTCACAAGCTGGAAGGGATATCAAGTAGGGTCCTGCAGGGATCAGTCCTAGGTCCAGTTCTGTTCAATACCTTCATAAATTTAGATAATAGCATAGAAAGTACACTTAAATTTGCAGATGATACCAACCTGGGAGAGAATGCAAGTGCTTTGGAGGACAGAATTACAATTCAAAATGATCTGGACAAACAGAATGAAGTAAACAGAATGAAATTTGATTAGGACAAATGCGAAGTATTCCATTTAGGAAGGAACAATCAATTGCACACATACAAAATGGGAAATGACTGCCTACGAAGAAATACTGCAAAAAAGGATAGCCGGGGGCTATAATGGATCACAAGTTAAATATGAGTCAACTGTAACACTGTTGCTAAAAAAAGCAATCATTCTGGGATGTATCAGGAGTATTGTGAGCAAGACAAGTAATTCTTCCACTCTATGCAGATAAGGCCTCAGCTGGAGTCCAATTCTGGGCGCCACATTTCAGGAAAGGTGTGGACAAATTGGAAAAAGTGCAGAGAAGAGCAACAAAAATGATTAAAGGTCTAGAAAACATGACCTTTGAGGAAAGACTGAAAAAATTGGGGTGGTTTAGCCTGGAGACAAGAAGACTGAGGGGGACATAAAAGTACATAAATGGTTGTTACAAGGGAAGAGGGTGAAAAATTGTTCTCAGGCTAGGGCAATGGGCTTAAATTGCAGCAAGAGATGTCCAATTTAGACATTAGGAAAAACTTCCTGTCAGAGCAGTTAAGCACCAGAACAAATTATCTAGGGAGGTGATGGAATCTCCATCACTGGAGGTTTTTAATAGGTGTGAAACACCTGTCAGGAATGGTCTAGTTATTTCTTAGTCCTGCCCTGAGTGCAGGCAATGGGACTAGAAAACCTCGGGAGGCCCCTTCTAGTTCTACATTTATGATTCTATGACATGGGTAAAGTGGTACACGTTTAACTATAATTTCCCCAAATTGTGATTAAAGATTGTTAATGGTGTTTAGGGTTTATTTGTTTTGATATAAAGGGAAACAGAAGCTGTAGAGAGATTCAAAACAACTTGTTCCTTTAATCAATATAGATAATTAACACTCAAAAGCAACATGTGTGAAAGTTAATTTTAAGGCTACAAGTCTAATAGGACAAGTTAACAAATTGAGTCTTTTTATACTGCAAGTTCATTTATTGAAATAGTAGTGGTACTGCACTCTTTACTGGATTACAGTTTCATAACTTAAGGTGAGGGAGAAAACATGTCAGGTCCCAACAGGAGTATTACAAGATGCACACAATCCTAGTTCACTCAAAGTACAGTGAAGGTGTTCATTCGCTTTGGTCATCATCCCAATCTTTCTTTCCTGACGGAGGTTTGGGCCCACCAGCTGGTTTTGCCATGATGATCTTGGGGGAAAAAAAATAATTAGATTAGGTAACACTCACTTTGGATTTTTCCTTTCTATAGCTTGAGACATGCAGTTTGAGCAGCATTCACTAAACTTATGCAGATCTGTTACTTTTGTACATTTTAACAGACAAGCTTTTGCCATTGGGTGTGTCCGATATTTCTGCAACTATATTGCAAGTTGGCACATCATAAGATGCTGTTTTCCCCAATACAATTTCAGTATTCCCTCAGTTACCTTTTTTAAAAGGGAGAGGGGGATTCAAGCTGTACACTTTCACATCTAAGAAAGATCTGTTTAATATCTAGTTAGTTTGTCAGAGAGTGACTGGGTTACTGAACACATGCAATATATTACAGGAAGAGTTTAAAGATAATCTGTAATGCACAAAATCTGAATAAACTGAAAATCTATTTTAAATCCCTGACATCAGGATTTCCCAGCATAGGCAGACTTCCAAAAATGGCAGCTACGCCTCTCTCAAGTAGCACCGCACAATTTAGTTTCAGTAAATAAGATGAATTCACTACAGCACAGCAATCTGCCACAAATCGTATTTCAAATAGGTTGTTAAAAAGGTGAAACTGCTCGCACACGTGCCCTTGAAAGCCAACAATACATATTAGCTCTGTGCTGAGTGTGGATACATTCATGCAACAGACGTGTCTCTCAACTCAATATAACCAGTTCCACTGATTTTACAGCTCGCTATTTTTCAGGTTAATCTTTCCATTCATCCTTATCCCAGTGTCCTTGTTGTTTAGGGGCTTTTGGACAGCCCGCTGGTTTTGCCATAATAATCTACAGAAGTTTTACATGCATCACACACATTTCTGCTAAAGTTCCATAAAATGCCAAGTCATTAAACTATCCAGAAAAGCCTTCAATGCATTCCTTCCATTTTATTGTACAAGATGCATTTAAAATATAGATGTGGAAGGTTTTCTTTTCTGAAATACATACTACACATTTTCTTTGAGACAGTTACGTGCTCATACCTGTGAAATTAAGAGCTACCAACTATGGGTCAGGATGTAAATCCAACATGTATGGATCTCAGTGAGATGGCACCTTGCCTCACCTTTCCAAGATCTGAATCTAGCAATATGGTCAGCAATAATATATCTTGGTTTCACAAAAATAAACTGATTTAAGGTTATCAGTTTACTTTTTATAGCATGTATTCCTGACATGTACAAAGATGTCTCAAGTTAACTCAAAAGTTTGAAATCACGATCTCCCAAAGTCATTTCTTCAACTCACCTGATCTACTCTGAGCACAGTCACTGCAGCATTTGTAGCCAGTTTAATACCCCAGTGTTTTCCAAGATATGTATCTAACACACCAGTTTCCAACATATCCTTCACAGCTGCAGTTTCAGCCTGTCAGAAAAAAATATGAACATGGTTCAAAGTTTCATAGCACCAGATTTCCTACCTTATTTCAAACTGTTCTACCTTTGTAATCCTAAACACCAACAGCCACACCCACCAAATGGTAACACAATGACACTTTCCCGATTTTATCCCCTTTCCTCCAAATAAAACATTCATTTGAGCAACTTTTAGAAATGCAAACTGAATCATAAGTGGAATTATCTAAGCAATTGTTCAAGAACATATCCTCACTTCTCACATAACATTACTACATGCACAATGGTTGTAACTAATTTGTCTGCTGAAGAACAAAACATCCATTCTCTAAGCTGTTTGTCTAGCTCACTGATTAATATACTGCTCCAATTACTTTAAAGCTGAACACCTAAAATCTAAAACATAATTTATATCCTTAGGTATTTTATGTGGAGTATTCTTTTGCACAGAACCAAGTATTTTGGCAGGCATAATGTATGACACCATTTACCTCAATATCAAATCCAACATTTTTGTTGCCTTCTTGGTGCACTGCATAAAGTTTGGAGAGAACCTCATTGGCCTTTACTCCCGAATTTTCTGCTAGTGCTCGAGGAATGGCTTCAAATGCCTCAGCAAATTTCTTGATAGCATACTGGTCAAGCCCAGGACATGTCTAAAATAAAGTTTGAAAACTGTTTAATATTTTAAAGGAAAAGAAATGGATGAAGCGAGAGGAAAATATATTACTTACCTCTCCATAAGATGCTATCTGCTTGGCCAACTCAATCTCTGTTGCACCACCACCAGGAACAAGACGTTTATCCTGTGAACAAAACCCCACAAGATACATAATTATAAATGCAAAATGGTTTGAGGTAGTTTTGTTTTAAAGTAACCCGATTAGATTTTTAGTTTCTAGAACTAATTTCTGCCTTTATAAACAGGTATTTTTCTTGGTAGAATATTCCACAAGTGCAGAAATGGAACCAACTTCAAAAAGTGAGGCATTTTATTAGTATGGCTAAAGGTAAAAATCTAGCATCTATTATTTCTAAATGTCTTTGGGAAAAGTTCATTACTTTACTAAAACAATGAAATGGAAGTGGTAAGAGTAAATTTGTTTTTATCTCAACAGACAACATGACTTGTTGGGAAAAATAGGAAAGGCACTGTATATTAATACTGCTCCTCAGCCGATCATCTATGCTGGGGAGTCATTATGGAAGAGGCAGAATAAGAATTACAAGGGACTCAGACTTGGATTCAAACGGTGGCAAAGTGGAAACTATCAGATGTTAAGTATCAGAGGAGTAGCCGTGTTAGTCTGAATCTGTAAAAAGCAACAGAGGGTCCTGTGGCACCTTTGAGAGTAACAGAAGAGTCTCAAAGGTGCCACAGGACCCTCTGTTGCTTTTTATCAGATGTTAAGCTTTCAAAAAGCTTCGTTTTCTACATAGTTTTTCCACCCTGTATTCACATTGAGAACTCCCCATCTTATTTTAAAATCAGTATCTTAATTGCACAGTTTAAAGACAAAACTTTTGTAACAGACTAAGGGCTGGTCCACACTAACCCCCCACTTCGAACTAAGATACGCAACTTCAGCTACGTTATTCACGTAGCTGAAGTTGAACTATCTTAGTTCGAACTTACCGCAGGTCCACACGCAGCAGGAAGGCTCCCCCGTCGACTCCGCGTACTCCTCTCGCCGAGGAGGAGTACCGGCCTTGATGGCGAGCACTTCCGGGAATCAATCCGGGATCGATTTATCGCATCTAGACAAGACGCGATAAATCGATCCCAGAAGATCGACTGCTTACCGCCGGACCCGGAGGTAAGTATAGACGTACCCTAAGTTGTCCTAATTTATGAACTAAATATTTTTGTATAGTATCTAAGCATATTTAACACCCTTATCACCAATGATAGATACCAAGATCCAGATTTGCTGCTGCTCTCAGTTTCCAATGGGGACGGCAGGAGGTTGGGGAAACGGTCCACAGAGTGCCACCTAAGAGTCACTGATTCTCTGGCCAGGGTGCAGTTTAGCTCTGCCAGCTTGTATTGGTCTCAAACAGATCTTGTCACTCAAGATGGACTAAGCACAGTGCACTCTGACTACAACCTAACTCCAGGGCTGCACGAGTGGCATAGAAATCAGTTACACACCCGCTCTTTGCCCACTGGAGATTTCCCCCGTGCTGAGGAGATACAAGTAGTTTCCGCATTCCAAGCGACAGAAGAGAGCAAAGCATGCCATAAAGTCTTGGCACAAATATCTTGGTCTACAGCTCTGTTTTAATAGAGAAGTATATTCATTTTACTCACCCTAGTGAGTACTTTGAAAGTATTAACACCATCATCTATAGCTCTCTCTATGTCATCCATTAGATTATCTGTAGATCCACGGATTACTATGGTAGAAATGGCACCATCTTCCTTTTCTGTTAAGGAAAGACAGACTTAATTCTCTAGAAAACATATTAAGATGTAGAACATTTATAAATAAAGTTCTAGTCATGATATAGAACCATGATCTCCTATGAATAGAAACATACCATGCTTAAACACAACTACTTGTGTATCCCCAACCTCTGACAAATAAACACTGTCGCAATGACCCATTTCTTCTAATGTAGGTGGAATCTGGAAAAAAGAAGCACATGTCAGAAAAAGATTCTGTTCATACAAAATAAATATCTCCACTAATGATACTCATTTGCAAACGGCATACCAATTTGGGAAGAGCGGTAGCGCCAAGCGTTTTACACAGCCTCCTGAGATCCCATTTTGAGTTCAACCTTAAATAAATAAATAAAAAAGAGTTCCTTTTACTACCATGTTTCCAAGAACAATTTGAAGTTTACTTTAGTTTGCAAGGAAAAATAAAAGTTTCCTCCATAATTTGGCAGTTCTATGTAATATTATCAGAATTAGTTTATTGGTATCCACTACAACACTACCATGGCATCAACTCCTCTAGTGCATTTCTGCAGTTGCTACTCTATGGTTACAGGAATTCCGTGCTAATATTACAGGAATTGAAGTAGTAATGCTTTATTTTTAAGCAATGTTCACTTGGAATCAATTTTTTTTTACTTAATATCTGTCTAGCATTTTGAAAGTTTAAGTATTAATCCTCAACATCTTTGTGATAGAGGAATAGCTACTATCTCCATTTTACTAATGGGGAAAAAAGTTTACTAAGCTTAACGCTCAAGGCTACTAGGCCAACATCTGGTCTGCTGTATTAGACCATGTTTCATCACAAATAACCTCATGGGATCAAAATGCTGTTTCCCTGAACATGTTACAACTCTTTTGAAGTGTCACTGATTCTGTTTTGTAAACATAATAGCTTTTACATGCACAAGACTTTTCTGAGAGGATCAAAATATGAAAATATAACACTAGCTGTTATGTCTTTTTTATGGGGCTGTCCTACATTTAATAATTATACCTATACTCAAAAATGTTCACTCATTTTTATACAGTGAATTTTAGTGCCCATGGAAAATGCTTATCAAAGGTCCTAGGGCAAAGTTCTTCCATTTATGCACTACCTATATTGTTTATACTTCCGCACACCACTGCATACGCTGACTTGGAGGAGCCACCATTGTGATAGCCCTACCTCTATGCCCATTTAACCACTTTACTAAAATCACTAATATGTCTTTTTAGAATATTTGATTTTGTTGACTGGAAAATTATTTTCAAATAATGAATAACTACAATATACAGACAATGCAACCATTACACCAAAACTCCATATTTTGCAAGGTGCAATCCATTGTCAGGAAACTCCAAGCTATGTTCGGTAACAGACATACCCTAACTGTAACTAACTTAATAGACACTCAATTTCACCCTCTACTGGAGGAAAAATAATCATCCACATTAGGTAAGAATGTTTACATTACCTATACCTTTGTATTCTGAGGACTTTGAGGAGACAACAGCAAGTATGGTATGTATAGGTATTGACATTTAAATTGTTTGTACCATTTTAATCCTTACCTGACTAACATAAGATTGTATTTATTGGCATAATGAAGTGCCATGTCTGCCACTTTGCCACCTGTTACTACAACATTTGCACCAGCATCAGCAATTGCCTTGACTTGCAGATCCATTAGATTTTCTTCTCCCTTGCTGAAATTCCTAAGTTCGTCAGCAGTTTTTATCAATACAGTGCCCTATCAAAAGGAAACATTTTTCAAGTTACAAAACACATGCGTATTGTGCCTAGAGGTTTTACATGACATTTTGACAAACCAAAATGAACTTGCCCCTTTCCTGTTCACCACTTCAACTCATGCTACTTTATCACTATTCCTTAAGTAAAAGCATGAGTGAAACGTGTCGGATACTAAATTGCAGGTCAGCAAGGTTCAGTTCTGGACCACCAGGAGAGAAATTTCACAGTTGAAGATCCTATCTCAGGAATGCCTTAGTTTCTAGTCCAGAGTTCAGATACAGGAACTGTTCATATCTGTCCCTGTAGCTGCTCAAGTGTCAAGACAGTGCTTCCTAAAACAGAACACTAACCGTATAGAATTTTACATACACACAAACCATCCTGGCTACCAGTTTACTTCTAGAGTTCAGTGTGATTTATGGAGAATGAGGTGTAATATCCTCCACATGGCTAGCACCAAGTGAGCAGTCACATTTTATATCAGCAGAAGCTTCTAAATGGTCTTCCAGGGTAGCACCAGAACATATCATACTAATTTACTTTAGATGTCAAGTAGGCTTGTATCGCTCTGGCAAGAGGAAAGTCACAACCATCCTATCCAGACACAGGTGGAAACATTTTTTCCAGCTACCACTTATCTTTAAAATCTAAGGAAGACTTTACGGAGGCAAAGAAATAGTAAATGTCCCATTTTGAACAAAAAGATAGATTGCCGTCATCCACATGCTCATGTCAGTGCAGCCTAAACCATTTACTTCTTTTGACAGCCTTACATTGGACAGAAGGGTGTAATGAATAACACGACTTCGCACACCTGACATGAGTTCTCAGGGGAGCTATACTTTTGCCCAACACTATCATCTAGGACTTTTCAAAGGAAAAAGAATTGAGTCACTACAATGCAGCTCCATTCACCCCTACCAGAGTCTATAACTTTTCAGGTAATTTTGTCAACCACCATGATGTAATATAGGTATCTGCAATTAAGCCAGTTAATTAATTTGCACTTAAATGTCACATTAAACAACCTAGTAGAGCAAAACTACTGTGTGTTGGGCACACAAGAATATCTTAAGAATATCTTAAACTCTATTTTGACTCAAATTATATTTGTATGCTAACATTTTGTGTTATATATTATCTGTCAGTGATCTCAGGAAAAGTTTGAAAATGCATCTGCTCAAAGGAACACTTCATATTAAAGTTAGAGAAAAATATGGTTTAGACAGCTATGATAGAAAACCCTGAACTTCATTTTAACATAGAAGCTCAAGTCCCCTATTAAAAAAAGTTGTCACCGTCAATTGTCAAGGATATTTAAAGTTAATATTAATCTGAGAATAATACAGACCAAGTACTGCATATGTACATAAATTGCTATGGGACTTCTTTTGGGCACCTACATACCTTAGTTTCAGTTATCATGCCATCAAAAGGACAGGAATACACAGCTATTTTGGCATCTTTGACAGAAGTAACATCTCCTTCAGTTTCTTTTTTAAAAACCATACCATGCAGGACTGAAGAGGCAGAGATACCAGAGCCCTAAAGAGAATAAAGGGGACAGATAAAGATCACATTTCAGTACATCAATCCACCACAATAAAGCTGCACTTGCTCTTTTAAAAAAGGAAGTCTCATGTTTGAACATGCTTAGACACGTTTCTATTCCAGGATGAGGAGAAAACACTATGCTGATTTGGGAATACTGAATATTCTTCTCTAGAAATACACAGTTGAAGATTTATTCCATGGCAGTAACAATTAGAAATTTTTAGTGATCCCTTTTTCTCCTCCCAGTCAGGAAGAAGGATTAGCAAGAAAGAAGTTGATGGGAAGCACAAGTTTGGCCCATCCTGTCATCCTTACTGAGGTCTAATATCCCACTGCCAGAGTAAGAACAACAGGATCAAGCCCATAACATTCTGCATCCTCCCCGACTCCTGAACATCTGGGTTGCATTTTAATTGAAGGTACAATTACTGAAAAACATACTGGCTGAGCTTTTAGCTCATGTAACTGATTTGTTTAAGGACCAAACACTTAGAGTTCTGCCCCTGAAGTCTACAGGCAATTCAGCTCTAAGCCAAGTATTGCACAGAAAATATCTTGAAACTAGGAATGCCAGAGTTTGGTAAAAATAATTTAATTGAATATGCTATAACAATATATCTACATTATTGAAGCCATGCCTCAATCTATCAAAAATAAAGACAATCTTAAAGTCTAGGCTGGGTGAAGGACAACAGAAATGTAACATTTTATGATCCAAAAGTTAGCTATTTTCATTACAGAGTTATCTAATACAATAACAGGAATACCAGAATTTATTCCTGGGGGAATCTGCGCAAAGCGCAGAATTAATATCCCCTGCAGATATTTCTCCCTCTCCCCCACCACAAAATAATTGATTCTGATAAGGAGGCAAAAGGAAGCCATGAGGTGTGACGCTGCCATTACACCTTTCGCCAACCAGGGGCTGATATGGTGCCAGAAGAGAGGGCAGCCTGCTGTGGAGACGGAGGCAGCAGAGGCTGCCTTCCTCAAAGTGCCATGACCGCGGGACCAGGTTAGGAGGCACGAGATATGGGGGAACAAAGAGTGGGGCACATGGAGCTGCTGGGGAGTCACAAACTGGGGTTCAGACGGGCTAGTGAAGGTACAGGAGTTAGTGGGGTAACATTAAGCCAAGGGCTGAATGGGAGTGAGGGTACAGGGCCACATGGGGATATGCCTGGCTGAATGGGGAGTGAGCGTGCAGAGATGTGCCTCACTGAAAGGGAGTCAGTGTGTCTGAATGGGGGATGCTCCCCAACTCCCTAACAATCCCTCCCACCCCCCACAAAAAAAACTGTCCCACCCACACCTAACAACCTTCCAGGTTCACTCCCAGGGCTCCTTCCCAGCAATTACTTCCCTCCCACTCAGCTCCTCCGTTGCGAATGACTCCCCCAAACTTTCACACTGCTTCTAAGTGTGTGGCAAATATGTTTCTGAATTGTAGTTTAAATGAATTACTACTCAAAGTTTCATATTTAATATGCCTAGAAAGGAATCTATTTGTCGAAAAACATTTCCTGAATCTTTTTTTGTTGTCTGTTCCAGACATACTTGCTGACAAGTATTGTGAAATAAATTACCAAAATAATTGAAACTAGCGTGGTTATATTGTGTTATTCTGACAAATAAAATATGCAGAATTTTGAAGAATTTTAAAATATTGTGTGCAGAATTTTCAGTTTTTTGGTGCAGAATTCCCCCAGGAGTAAGAATTAGTCATGCTTTAGTGAAAAAAGTTCAGAGCTTACCAAAATTTTGCATACTCTGATGCTGTCAACATTGAAATGACCAGAATTAGGAAGAATAGATACTGTTTGAGAAAAGAAACATGTATTATATAATTTAAGTGCAAAGTACAAATGTGATACTAGAAAATCATATGCATCATTTATATAGAAAATACTGTATTAGTAAGATATTTGGTTTCAAAAGCCTTTAAACAAATAAAGAGATCAAGAAATGAACTGCCAAATTTTACGTTAGCAGGAAACAGTTACCCTCCTCGATGATCAGTTACAGATAAGTGTAGGTAGTGCAATGCTGAGAAAGCGGAACTCTTCACTATGAAATAGCAGTATCTGGCCAGCAAGAGAACACAAATCAATGAAGCCAGCAGGCCAAATTTAGCCTGTGCCCACTTACACTGAGGCTGAATTTGGCCCAGAGTATTTTGAGGAAAATTTTGCTCTAATGAGAAGAGTTGTATTCTTGAGCTCTATAAGATGGAGAGCTCTATATAACAAAACTCACCAATATCACACTTAGATTAAGTCATGCATTTAAGAGCATGAGTGCAACTGAAAGATGAAAATAGATTTTCATCTTGAAAATGTATGACTTACTAGAAAGCCATTTGGACTAACCACAGCTGGGCCACAATGAGCATGAAGAGAATTCAGTGGGTAAGAGGAAAAGAAATACCACCTCCCTCTCTCCCTTGCCCCCAAAGGCATGAGACCTGATATATTCAGCTCATTTAGCCTAATACATGAATAGCTGGCAATGCCTTTCACCTATGACGTGAGCACTTAAATAACATAACAAAGATTAAAAACAAGCCTGTATTCAGTTTAGATACATACAAGATGCAAACTTGTTTACTTACCACATGCCTGAGCAATAAGCTTTGCCAGGAAGATTTCATTGCCATATTGTTTACTCATTACTGAGGTGTGCAGCAAAGATGCCACTTCTTCAACATCATGCAGATTCTTTGCAGAACAGCATACTAAGTCAGGAAGAATTTCTAGGGCTTTCTTGCAAGCTTTTTCATAACCTTCTATCACCTGTAATGCAAATGACAAAGTTCACTGACATTCTAACCTCCTCCACCTAACTGTACATTCATGTTCACTATGTTTCCTTCTGAAAGGGTCACAAAGTACCAATGCATACATTATGTATATACTGTCATTTGAAAGTTGACTAAAGGGAGCAGCTCAAAAGGGATGGAGATCATCAAGTAATACATAGCAAGTATTCAAGAATATTACAGATGTGATTAAGTAATACACAACCCAAGGTCACTGATTAACCCATATTAGTTATCATCTACCAGTGTTCATGCAGTATGAATATTAAATTAACTACATGCCTCTGAAACTGAAAGTCCCATCCTCAGAAGTTCCTCTGCTAGCTCAAGAAGGGTTCCAGCAAAAACAAGGACAAAGTTTGTTCCATCTCCAACTTCTTGCTCTTGCATATGGGAAGCCATTACAATCATTTTTGCAGCAGGGTGTTGGACCTGTTAAAGGAGTTAGACATACTAATTTAACTGTTAATATTCCGGTTAGTCAACTTTAAAAGTATATAGCCCTAAAGTTCTTTGTATGTATCAAATATAAGCTCCTTTTTGGTTAAAAATCTGATCTAAAATTAATCAGGATTATGAACTAGATGGGGAAAAAGCAAGTTAAACAGTAAATTACACAATAACCAAGAGTATAAGATATGAAAATTGCAAGACTCTGGAATACTGCTGTGGGGTTAAGACAATAGAAAAAAGGCACTTCCTTTCTTCCCCATTTCTAATGACAGCTGCATTATTTTTATGGGATACCAGTGTGGCCTTACAATTACACATGTAGATTACCTTAGACTTTCAACTTACCTTGTCAAGATAAACTTCAAGCAACACTGAGTTTTGTGTATGCATATATACACAGTTGATCAACTCTAAGCTATACTTCGCAATCTGCACAAAAATGGCAGCTCTTCCCCCTTCCAATAAATAATTTAATAGAAAAGTGCTTTATCTATTCTTGGATATATTTATAGCTACAATTATGGTGTCTAAGCCATGGTGACATGCAAGATTGATTATAATAAGCAATTAAGACTCCTGTATTTAAGCACTCTACTGAAATTTTACAGTACTGAGAATACTGGAAAAACAAGTCTAACTGTGCATGTAAATATAGATTTAAAAATATCAAATTAAAAAAGCAGTAAATACATTTTCTTAAACATTTTCGCTGTGTGTTTGTTCACTTGCTAATTTTATAATTCAATCATTTATAATGGTCCACCTCTTTAAAGTAAATTAGGAAAGTTCTATACCAGTGATACTCAGACCTCAGTGGTTCAGGAGCCAAATTAGCAATCAACATCACCAAAAGAGCCATAGTAGTGTGAATGCATTGTTTATTTACTATTTTTATATATTATTCTCACAGCAAAATAACTGACCAAGTATTATTATTTTATCAACTACAATTGGTTAATAACATAGTAAAATAACCTGATTGGTTAAGGATATTAAAACACAGTGGTTTAATATCATGTGCTGCAAAGAGCCGCAAAAGACAAACTTGTGGCTCAGGAACCTCAGTCTGAGTATCACTATTCAATAGCATACACACAACATTATTCATGGGTTGACACAGAGGCATCACACAATTGAGTTTCTATTTAACTGTTGCAGCAAATGACGTCACCTCAGCTTCTGCACAATTCTATTAACTTTCTCATTGCAGGATAATGTCACATCCCCAACATCCCTAAAACCAAAAGTGAGAATTCTACGCAGGTAGAGGGACATGTGAAAGTTGGCACCAACAAGAAATTAACGTTGCACTTATTTATCTTAAACAAGAGTCTTCCACACAAGATGCCAGCAATTACAATCCATGTCTCTTTCATTCCTAAACTCTACTCCTATTTTGAGGAGAAAGAGAGGCAAATACCAATAACGACATTCAATAATCCAAGTGTCTTTGCAGCAGGGCCTTTCTGTCACTACTAGAGCTCTGAAAAGCCCTTCTATTTTTTTTTGTTGTGTGTATATTTGCTACACTCCTCTCAGGATCCAATTATGAATTAGATCATTTAGAAACTGTGGCCCTGATCCTATAAACTTACCCTTATTAATAAAACTGAGTAAAAGCCTTAGTTGTTGAAATAAACTTTAGCTAGTTGGTAAGTAAATAAAAATCTTTTAACATGAAAAAGCACTTACCTCCAACTCCCTTAAGATAGTTGCAGCATCGTTTGTCACGAAAAGCTTCTCAAGATGATTGATAACCATTTTGTTCATTCCTAAATGATAAAAAGCTCATCAATTCTTATTTTACACAACTGTAAATACTTTACAGTTTGAATTGGTATTATTTGGTTAAATTCCTCTCATCTCATGCAATCGATGGACTATTTTTGTTCTTCATATAAAAGTATTTATATGAAAGAAGTTTACCATAATCAGTTTCCCCTGTAAAGAAGTGGTTTGGGATATTTTACCTTCATAATTTTTAGCTCTATAAACATTTGTAAATTTGGATTGAGGAATCTGTGAGACCATTCTCTTCTGAAATAAAGTTTTGAAGTTACATTAAGGGAATACTAACAATTTAAACAAAATTAGTATTTTGTAATTCTATTACATAATTTAAGATTACTATCAAAAATGTACCAGCACAATATGTTTTTCAGTTTATTTTGTGCATTTGATAGTGCAGTGTGTAGTCAGTTTAACCATATCCCCTACACAGTCAATGTTTCTTCACCTTCTGTGGATCTTTCACATAGCAGCAAATGGGACAAAAAAAATTAAATTAGGACAATGATGATAATTCTACAAAAACAGACTTGAGGACTCAGAGGCAGATATGGGACATTAAACTTTTTTTTAAAAATTGACCAGACTGAAAATGCTCCTTTATTGAAATCATGTGACTAAAGACATTTATAACTGAAGTTTTACCACAAACAATGGAATGGTCATCCTTCAAGAAAAACAAATATAGCTTCTTTGTACATAAATATTACAATAAACAGTATAAAATTAGAGAAGGTTACCATTTGGTCCAAGAGCAGTACGGGTTGTTTGGGCAAGCTCCTTACATGCCTGTATGTTCCTAAATACAGCTTCTTCTAATCCTGAAAAATGCTGTCCAAAAAAAAAAAAAAAAAAGTTTATTGCTTAGAATCAGAGGTTCTAACAAAAAAATTCTGGAAGAATTACAGTCACTTGTCATTTGACAGCCAGGATGAAATGCTGGCTTCACTAAAGTCAATAGCAAATCTCCCACTGAGTTATTTTGGAGTGAAATCCTGGCTACACGAAAGTTTAAACAAAAATTCAATCCTCCTCTTTCAAAAACAGTGACAAAGAAGCTAACATACACTGGCTGTCAACTGCAGAGTTTAGCAACTAAAGCAAATTTATGAATATGAAAGAGGAAAGTTGGGTCAACACTCAACAGATTGAACCTCATAAGTCTGTCCAAGTAAATGAGGGACTTCTGGTGAGGATATTGGCTTATGGAGGGCATGACAAATGTCTTCCACACCTACTTGCCTGAGAAAAATGTATGCACCATCACTCCCATCAAGATCATACCCCCAAAGTTATACCATTTACACCACTCCCACATCAGTAAGTCAAATATGCCCCACAAGATAAATAATTTCCAACTCCCTCCCACATACACCTCTACCCCAATATAACACTGTCCTTGGGAGCCAAAAAATCTTACTGTGTTATAGGTGAAACCACGTTATATTGAACTTGCTTTAATCCGCCGGAATGCGCAGCCCCCCCGGAGCACTGCTTTACCATGTTATATCCGAATTCATGTTATATCGGGTTTCATTATATCGAGGTAGAAGTGTACATACATCCATTTGTAAATTTAGAGCTCCTATCAGTTAATAAATCATGTCTCCTCTCTCACACACCTCTGCAAAGCTCATCTGGGTGCCCTCTAAAAGTCCCAGAGAAAGCTCTGTTTCCAAGCTCTCTCTCACAACTTCAGGAAAGGTAGAAGCAGCTCCAGCTGTTCTGTTCCTGTCTCTTCTTGTTAAAGGAGAACCAGCATCTGTGCCATTTTGCCTCCCCATTCCCCTCTCCTTTCTACAAGAGTTCAGCAGCTCCTGCAACTATTCCCTACCTCCAACTACTCTCTTGTGAATAAAGAAAAGCATAAAGTTCCCTGAGTTGCTTGCGTCTCCCATTCTCCATCCTGTTAAGCAGCAGTACTCAGAAACCTCTGTTGCTTTCTTCTCCCTTCCAGATGGGGAGTCAGCAATAACCTAGTCCAGGGGTGGCCAGCCTGAGAAGGAGCCAGAATTTACCAATGTACGTTGCCGAAGAGCCACAGTAATATGTCAGCAGACCCCCGTCTCCCCGCACTCCTGATCAGCTGTTTCGGGGCATGCAGGAGGCTGGGGGGGGGGGAGGAGGAGAGGGTTGAAAGCGAGGGCAAGGCAGACTCAGGGGAGGGCTGGGAAGGGGTGGAGTGGGGGCAGGGCCTGTGGTAGAGCCAGGGATTGAGCATCCCCCAGCAGTGAGCACCCCCCAGCGCATTGGAAAGTTGGCTCCTGTAGCTCCAGCCCCCAAGTCGGTGCCTATCTAAGGAGCCGCATATTAACTTCTGACGAGCCACAGGTTGGCCACCCCATACCTAATCCCCCTCTGTCCATTTATTTGAGCAAAGTTTCTATTCTCCTAGGCAGGTTTGTCAACTTGTTAAATACACCTCTACCTCAATATAACGTGACCCGATATAACGCAGGAAAGCAGTACTGGGGGGAGGGCTGCACTCTGGTGGATCAAAGCAAGTTCAATATAACGCTGTTTCACCTACAACGCGGTAAAAAGTTTTGGCTCCTGAAGACAGCATTATATCGAGGTAGAGGTGTCTATTAATTCAATGTTGAGTTTGGCATTGTACTAAGCATTTTGCTTCTCTGGAATTTTGTTTGTAAACAGTATAGTAAGAATAGACTGATATAAGGGTATTCATTGGTAACAGGAGTGAGTTAATTTATTAACATTTGCATTCCACAGCTGGGGCTCGTTTGTGCTAAGCACTGTGTGGCTATATATCAAAACAATTCCTTGCCCAAACAGCTTGCAATATCGAAAGCCAAGCAAACTACACAGGGTGAGGGATCAGAGTCTCAATAAAAACAGAGTTGTGTTTGAACGGCCTGACAGCTGCTCAAAATTACCCACTGTCGGTTGCCTAATGCTTTAGGGGCATTACTGTTAATACTTTCATAGACTCCAAGGCCAGAAAGGACTCTTGTGATCTAGTCTGACCTGTATATTATAGGCCATAGAATTTCCCCACAATAGTTCCTAGATCATATATTTTAGAAAAACATCCAATCTTGATTTTAAAATGGCCAGTGACGAAAAAAGGTCACCACAAACTTTGTCAAATTGTTCCGCTGGTTAATTACTCTAACCGTTAAAAATGTACATCTTTCAATCTGAATTTGTCTAGTTTCAATTTCCAGCCATTGGATTATTTTATATCTTTCACTGCTAACCTGAGGAGCCCATTATTAAATATTTGTTCTCCATGTAGGTACTTTTAGATTGTAATCAAGTCACTCCTTCACTTTCTCTTTGTTAAGCTAAAAAGACTGAGCTCTTTCAAACTACCACTATAAGGCATGTTTTTCTAATCCTTTAATCCTTCTCGTGGCTCTTCTGTCAACCCTCTCCAACCTGTCAACATCCTTCTTGATCTACGGACACCAGAATCGGGCCCAGGATGCCAGTGGCGGTCACGCCAGAGCCAAATACAATAACCTCACTGCTCCTACTCAAGTCTCCCCTGTTGATGCATCCCAGGATTACACTAGCTCTTTGGTCACAGCATCGCCCTGGGAGCTCCTGGTCACCTGCTTATCCACCCCAAGGCACAACTGTTTTCAGTCACCGCTCAGGCAACGGGCCGCGAGCCCAGGGCAGGGTAAACCCGGCAGATGAAAAGGGGAGATTCGCTCCAGCCCGGGCCTGCAGCCGGCTCGGCCCCGCCCAGCCCCTTCCCAGGTTGCAGCTGCGGGCCCCGCCAGCAGCTTGCCGGGCGGCCACGCGCGAACCCGCCGTGGAGCAGGGACCGGGGCGGGGGGAGAAGCTGCCCCCGAGCCCGCATCTCGCGGCCGGAGCCCCCCGCTCCCCACTAGTCCGAGGGGGAGGGGCACCGCGGACACGACAGGCCCCGCCCTCCTCAGCGCGTGGAGCCGCAGGGTCCAGCCCGGGCTGCGCTTCTGGAAGCTTCTCCGGCCTGGCCCCGGGGGCGCGCGGGAACCCCAGGCCGGTCCCGCTCTTACCTTAGCGCCTTCTTTCAGCATCTGGGCAAAGCCCGGGGCCTTGGGCACGTGCATCGCCATGTCCGCTCGGAGCACTGAGGCCGGCCACGCGCCGTGATGCACGAGCTGAACCACGGGAAACGGGAGAATGGAGGGAGCTTGCGCGCGCAACTCACAAGCCCCTCCCCTGGCACGCAGGCGCAGAAGGAAACAGCCGCGCCAGGCTGCGGCGGGCTCCCTCCTTCCTCCCAGGGAGAAGCGAATGATTCCTAGAGAACATCGATCGGAGGGCGGCCGGAGGCTGGTTCGGGGACGCGCGGGAGGAGGAGGTGGAGTCCCTGTGACAGCGGAGGGGACGAGTTGCGCGCGCCCACAGCAGCCGCCTTGCGCCTTCTCCCAACGGCCGGACTGCGCTGCCGCGAGCCGGGCTTCGTCCCTGCGCCTGCGCAGCCAGCCTGTGCTGCGTGTAAAACAGGGTCCCTCTGCACGCCCTGGTGAGCCCCGTGTGGCCGCACACACGTCAGGCTGAGAGGGGGCAGCAGGCACTCAGGGCCTAGCACGGGGCGGGGTAGCTCAGCAGACCCGAGGTGACTCAGGCCCCAAGCGCTGTCATTTTGCAGTGTGGACAGGGCTCAAGTCGGAGCTCCCAGCCAGGAGCTCTGCGATGGGCACTTCCGCCGCCGTAGCACGGCTGTGGGAGCCGGGGCCAGCAATTGTAAACCCAGGTTTGCAATGTAATGTGGATGCTCAAGTGTGGGTTGGGAAACTCCCAAGTCCAGGTCCCACAGACCCAGGTTTACAACACAGTGTAGGCATGCCTACCGTGCCCAGGGCTTTAGTTACTTGGCTCTGTGTTTCCAAAGAAGGGCTCTCTGTCCCCCTCTCTCATGTGGGAGAAAGAGCAGGGTGTTTGCAGCCCAGCTGTTTGTGGGGCTTTCCCCAGGCTGAAACCCCAGAGTATGCACTGTGGGTGTCGACTATGGTGATGCATCATCAGTAAGACTATGTTTTAGTCCCGGGTATTAGTAAAAGTCACGGACAGGTCACGGGCAGTAAACAAAAATTCACGGCCTGTGACCTGTCCATGACTTTTACTAAAAATACCAGTGAATAAAATTGGGGGGGGGGGGTGCCCGGGACCCCCGCTGGTGTGTGGGAGTGGTGGGGCTAGCAGGCTCCCTACCTGGCTTCACACTCCCCCCACCCCCCAGCAGCAGCAGAGTTTGGGTGTGGGAGGTGGCAGAGGGTTGGGGCCCAGCCAATGGAAGCTGCAAAGCCAGCACTCTGGGCAGAGGCAGCGCACAGAGCTACCTAGCCATACCTCCGCCTAGCAGCTTACGAGGGAGATGTCACTGCTTCTAGGGAGCCCCCAGGTAAGCGCTGCCCAGAGCCCGCCTCACCCCCTCCTGTGCCCCAACCCCCTTCCCCCTCCCACACCCAAACTCTGCTGTGGGGGATGGGCGTGGTAACCTGGGACTGCCACAGCAGCAACCTGTGCACCTGGCGTAGGGGCTGCCTGAGCTGCCCCTGAGCCAGGCACACCGGCTGCTGCAGAAGTCACGGAAAGTCATGGAATCTGTGACCTCCATGACAAACCTCAGCCTTAATCATCAGCATCAAAGCAAAAGGGACATAGCTTGCTTGCAGATCCGGTACCACCCAGATCAGTCTTGAAATTGCATGGCTTACTAGAAGGCCATTTGAACTTGATGATCTGGTAGGGTGTTCAGTGGCCTATACTTCAGATGTAGGTGGACATGGTGTTATGGTGCTCAGTGGTGTGAAAAAGACACATGCCTCAGCGATTTAGTTATGTTGATCCAGTGTCGATTCAGCTAGGTCAGTGGAAGAATGCTTCCATTGACCTAGCCACTGTCACTCAGGTTCCTACAGCAACAGAAAAGCCCCTTCTGTCGCTGTAAGCCCCATCTAGCTATGGGGCTATGCCATTATAGCTGTGCCTGTATCTGTCATCTCACCACTGAAGCTTTTGGTGACCATGCGATCTCTAACTGTGTAGAGGCTTTCCTTGATAAATGTTCTTCATAATACACAAAACCTGTGCAGAGAAAAAGGAAGATGCATTCAAATAATAACAATAATCAGCCTAGATTCAGGGGTTAGGAAGCCTTTACAGATTGTAAGCCTTAACTTCTTAGTCCTTTGCTCTCTAAATTAATTTGTTAGTGGTCATATAAATGAGTTAAGCTTCATTCTGCAACCAAATTCTTTCTGCACAGCTTTTGTAAAAGACATACTATCCTTGTTATTTTAATAACTGAATTAAACTAAACTGCTTTACGCCCCACTACTGGTGTGTAACTAAATCTGTTTATTCTAATCTTACATTTATTTAGCTCCACCAGTACAAATTTTCTTAATGTAGACAAGCTCTAAGTAAGGGTTGTCACTTAAATAACCTCAAGAGGGTGCACTTAACTTAATTTTATGTCTTGAATAATTTAACAGACTTGTGTGTTTTTATAACACCATGTAACACAGTAGAAAAGAGAAGTAAGAACTACTGTAGAAAGTGAAACTGACAACAAACCACCTTGTTAATTAATGTTTTTTTTAAAATGTAGGCCTTTCCTCCATAAGTTAGGAAAATTTGTCAGCGAGCAAGCTTTGTTATATTTATAGTCAAGATGTCCAGGAGTATGAAGCCTCATGAACAACTATGTATTCTGTATACAGTACCAATTCTAATAACACAATGCATGAACTAGCTTCATGTTAGAGGAGAAGGATGAGCTAGTGTTAGGGTGCTAGCTTGGTACTTGGAAGAAGTGGGCTCAGTTACCTGCTCATTACAGACTTCCTGTGTGAGCTACAGCAAGTCACTAGTATACACTGAAAAGTTTTGCAGCTTTTTTAAAGTGGCCAACTCTCCCTCTCTCCCCCTCCAGCATGGTTGCAGTTATACCGGTATAAAAGTGCTTATGCCAGTATAGCTTATTCTAAAGAGGCATGTGAGTTTCCATTGTATAAAGCTCTTTGTAGCATATTTGTAGTTTGCTTTACTGGATGTCAGATAATTTAGTAGTAGTTAGTTAATTATATGTAGGGCTGCGTGTCTATCATGGAGGTCACCGATTCTGTGACTTTCTGCGACCTCCGTGACTTCTGAAGGGGGCCAGTGTGACTAACCCTAGGGCAGCCCAAGCAGCTGGCTCCAGGCCAGCCACACCAGCTGCTGCTGGAACGGCCTTGGGGACAGCCACACCAGCCACTGCTCTGGCGGCCCCCAGGAGTGGTCCCGGGTGGTCAGAGCAGATGTGCCCTAGGCAGTGGTCCCTGGGCGATTGGCCAGAGCAGCTGTGGCTCTAGGCAGTGGTCCCCAGGCGCCTGGCCAGAGCAGCTGCAGTCCGTGGCCCTGGGCAATGGTCCCTGTCCGGCCGGAGCAGCCACGGTCCGCAGCCCCGGGCAGTGGTCCCTGGCCAGAGCAGCCGCAGCCCCGGCCTACCATAGCAGCCACGGCTCTGGGCAGTGGTCCCTCGACGGCGCAGCTGCAGTCTGCGGCCCCAGGCAGCGGTCCCTGGAGCAGCCATGGTCCGCAGCCCCAGGTAGTGGTCCCCTGGCAGCCAGCCGGAGCTGCTGCAGTCCACTGGCCCCTGGCAGCTGGTGTTGCTGGCCCTGGGCCCCCTCCCCAGCAGCGGCTCCCCCCCCAGTTCTTCCTCCAGCAGCACTCTTCCCCTCTCCCTCCAGACACCACTACAGGTCATGGCAGTGAAATTTTGTTTATTGCCCATGACCTGTTCATGACTTTTACTAAAATTACCCGTGACTAAATCGTAGCCGTAATTATATGAGCTTCAGTGATGGTATCTGCAACCCTTCTCTTCCTGAGTTCCCATTTCATAGCTGTGCTGGGTACTTAGGTTTATTGGTAGCACCTGAATTCAGGCATAATGCAGCCAATATGTTTTTGTATTACAAAATAAAGATCCTGAGCCTGATCTCAGTTATACTGGTTTTGGTCTGTTGTAATTCCCTTCACTTCAGTAGATTCATTCCTGATTTTCACTGATATGAATGAGAGCAGAATCAGGCCTATTTAAGAAAAGAAACCTTTAACTTTCCATTAAAAGTACAAAAACCCCTCTCTCTCAATGGAGGACTTCTACTCACTCCTCCCTCAAGTCACCCATCATGATAACCTTTGGCCAACGAAGGCTGGATGTTACCATTTCAGAGCCCATGAATGCAGCTCTCAGCTTTTTCAGGTAACAGTGTCTCTGAAGCACTCCCAGTGCCTGTAACAAGCAAAAGCCTTTGCTGAGGGACTGAACTAAGGATTTTTGCATGGCATTATGGAGTGGTAACCTTGCAAGCATTGGGCCAGTCAAAATGTGACATTCCCTCATTAAATCTACAGTAATTAAAATGTCATTAGTTAATTAATTAGATGATTACAAATACACCTCTACCTCGATATAACGCTGTCCTCGGGAGCCAAAAAAATCTTACCGCGTTATAGGTGAAACCGTGTTATATTGAACTTGCTTTGATCCGCCGGAGTGCGCAGCCCCCCCCCCCCCCCACCGGAGCACTGCTTTACCGTGTTCTATCAGAATTCGGTTTATATCGGGTCGTGTTATATTGGGGTAGAGGTGTCCTGAATGTAATTTGTGGAATGTTGAAACTGGACTAAGAATCAAACTCAAGTCATGTAGGCCGCCAGTAACCATCGGATGGTAACTTTAGATCATCACTGACTTGAATCAGCAACCTAGGACAAAGGCTGTGTATCCTCTACCTTATCCCTTGAACAATCTGATTTGTCCTAATTCAGATGTCTTATTAAATGCAGGTTTTATTTGGAGAGGTAAAATTACCAAGTGTTTGTATTCATTCACAGTGCTTTAGATAAGTAAATAATGTAAGTGGTGTTTTAGAGTATTAGTCAAATGCTTCCAAAAAATTTGTTCTAAGCACAAATTAAAAAAAAAAGGTTTTAAAATGGCTTTGAAGCTAGAACACTTTAAAATCATATAAAATATTAGTAAAAATACCTTTGTTCCTATTCAGTCAAGAATGGGTATTAAATATTTGTTCAGGGCTGGATGTCTAATCATGACTTTGATTTGGCCTTGATCTTTATTTAGCTACTCAGCTACTCAGTTTATATTCTGCAGGGACATTGGCCATATTAGAGGACCATCCAAAGGTCAGAGAGTTGGCTCTTGGCAGTTGACTGCTCCTTCACCAGCCAAAATCTATTACTGCACAAATGGAAATCCCCAGTTCATCTGCAGACACATGTTTCATCAAATTTCAGGATGGTAAAATTTTAACAAAGATGCAAAGAATAGTATGTAAACAAGTAGCTTCATTTCCAGTTGCCTGTATAGTACAAGAAGTCTTCAGCTAGAAAATCGAAAGTTAAAAAAAAAATCTGATGAAATTATAAATATAAAATTGAAACTATATTTAGCCAAGGGACCTCCAACTTTGGCCAATGAAGGGCTCCAGTGGCAACTTGCCAGGAGCCTGAGGGCTATACCTCATTTTTGTAAAGATATGCAGAGTTCATTCTCCCCCATGTAAAACACAGAGGTGTTAGACCACAAAGAGTACAGGACTGAGTATGGAATGAGAACTATAATCTCAATTATTATTAGTCGTATGTACATTAAAGTAGTTTCTGGAGGTCCCAGCCAAGTTCAGGTCACATTGTGCGAAATTCCACATATACACATAATAAGACAGTCCCTGACCTAAAAAAGTTACACTGACTAAATAAGACAGACAAAGGATGGAAGGGGAAACAGAGGCACGGAGAGGCAGTGACTCCATGTGTGGCACTTTTGTCTTGTAGATCAAGCCACAAGATCACTCTGTGATCCTCTCTTTAGCCTTTTCAAAATACTGTCGTAGGGAGACCACTTCTTCATAGAAAATAAAATGTTTACTACAGTTTTTGTAATTTTCTAGCGCCATGAGTAGGAAGACTCACCTGGAAAAGAATGACAACATCTCCTCCAGGTCTTGCAAACTGGTGGGCTCCATTTTGCCTGAGAAAGAGTTCCAGAACCAGATGAGGCCCAGAGAACCAACATGAGACATGGTACGAGCAGCCGTGGTAAGTGCATTCTCTGGTGGAGAGAACGCTGGTGTAGAGATTAAAGCTTCTGTTTTGACATACCACTCCTTCTTGGAGATAGAAAGGTTTTCTCAGGATCTGTGGGATGTCTTGATAACCAGAGGGTCGAAACTGTGAAAAGATTTTAATGAACTTCAGGCTGTATTTATCACAGAACTGAAGTGCTAGAACAGGATAACAGTCTGGGAAATGAATGACTGAGACTCTTGCAGCTAACTGTACTAGATCCCAGTTATGGAGATTAAAATAATAAAAATAATTGCAATTCTCAATTTCCGGAAAGAAGCTGCTACTCCTGACATGAGTTTCTCTTGGTGGTGGTGATGATGCTGAAGGGAAGAACTTTAGTGGGGGTGCAGATCCTCAGAGAAGACCACCGATTCTGTTGGTGGGCACGTGGGACATGCAGGTATGTAATCTTGTAAATCTAGATATTTCCCCAGCATGTTGGCTAGGATGTCCACGCAACCAGATGCAATTTGGAACTTCCAAGAAAGACACAAGTCTTATCGGTTCAGAGTAAGGATAGAAGAGTTTCCTAGTGTTTATTTTTTTATATATATATATATATTTTTGGCCACTCCGTAACTTGAAAGAGTTTGGCCAAGCATCTTCCTACTTGTGTTCTTCTTGTATTGTCCTCTTTCCTATTGTGTGATAGTTGGGAGGGTTAACTTTGGAGTTCTTAATTATGTGTGATCTGAACCTGTGGTATGAAGATTCCGCAGAGGTCCTAATCCAAAGCCCACTGAATGGGAATCTGTTGACTTCAGTAGTCTTTGGATTAGGCCCAAAGTCTGTAAAGTCTTCACCTCCCTGGTGCCATTGTGGCTGAGGAACATTGGTGTGGCCAGGGGAATTTCCTTGTATTTCACTTATCCCTGGTTGCCATATCAGCCCCTTAGGGCTGCCAGCAGTAAGCAGACTGGCCCAGCGTAGAGTTGGCAGTGGATCAGAGGAATGTAAAGGCCACCTTTTCACCTCCCATTTCTGAACTGTTGTGCACTCCTTGGCTGGAACTGAGGATCTTGACCTCTGAATTTATATAGTGTCTTTCATATAAGATTCTCAAAATATTTAAAAAATATTAATGAATGGAGTCTCACAACACTTCAGTACAGTGGGAAGAATTCTTACTCCATTTTACAATGTGTAAATTGAGGCACACATATCTAAAGTGGCTCACTGAAAGTCACAGAATGAGCCTGTGGCAAAGCCAGGACTAGAACCCAAGGCTTAGTCCTAGTGCTATGTTCTGACCAGGAGACTATGCTCCCTCCCTCAGCCTGGTTCATAGAGCACATTACTTACTATTCTCTCTCAAAAGAGCTCAGTATCTAAAACTCTAGTGTTGTTACATATTGTATTCTTAGTGGCTTCATTTTAATCACTCGTGTGTACATATTCATTTAAACATAAAATGGTAGGCAGAGAAAAATAATGTACTACCGTATATATTTATATAGAATGACAACTGCTATGGATAGCTGCTGAAGTTACACTTAAGCAAGGCAAAAACAATACATGTGCATATATAAAAGGAATAGGCAGAAACCATTTTATAAGAAAAACTACTTTAAAAAAGTAAAATGTCACATTACTGTTTAAAGCCAATAAGACAGTAATAGATTAGGAAATCAGTGATCTAATATGTATTTATGTATACTTAACAGTAAAAAATTCTTTTTATAATGCCCATAGAATCAGTATTTATTCATTAATGTTTGTACTGTGCTGTGAAAATGCAGAGAGCTATATAAGTACTGCATTATATTTATTACATTCAGATGTGAAATAATTAACTAAGTCTTTTCTTAGTAACAGTTTTACGTTCAGCAGAATGGAAGGGTTAAATAAAATTTAACAGGATTAATAAAGAAAAATGTACTGTATGTAGAATTTTCAAGGTACCATTTCACTTGCAATAGACAGGAACTGAAGGTGACAGCCTTGTTTCAGAAAACAAGTAGTCAGCACCAGCTCAGCAGTGTTAGCAGTTCTCCATGTTGGATATGAGCCAGATTTAATTTGGACCCTGTGTATAAATGTTAGGTGCCTGAAACAGCATCCAACTGGGGAAGATGTGTCTGTCTTTTTGCTTATAAAGGGATACTAGGCACAGCTTCTCTTTGTCATCAATATTATTTATCTTATCAACTCTGAGTACCAGCTGCTTCTCATCTTTTATGGAAGAATAGATTTCAGATCTGGCCACACTGAGTCTCCTCTCTTCTGCTTTTTTTTTGAAACCACAGTAAGAAACAATACATGTCTGAATACTGATTGCATACTTAATGATCCTGATCCTGAGTCGTCCTGTTGACTATATTTGGAACAGGATTAGGCCCTGAATAGTATTCACAACAGATTTTTCATTAGTAAGCTTCCAGTGTGTGGAAACTATGCAGTTTTGATATGATCAAACTGACATGATTTACTTCTGATAGCCTAAGCTCTGTTACTGTCTGTACCTGTTGTGTCTGCTAGCTTGTCACCAGACAGTGGAATGAGTTTGACCAATTAGCACATTTGGTGTTTAGATTTGTTTTGTGCTAAGACCCAAAGAGCAATTGTAGAACCAAATGTTAGTACTTTTGAGGTCAATTTTGAGGACCAGTGTTTGACCCACTGTGCATGGCCAGGAAGTCTGTCAGGTGAGCCAAATGAAAGACCTTCTCTGACCAAGTCAGTAGGAGCTGTGCGGGCTCTGTCTCAGCTGGAAGTTGCTCTTTATATATCGTACAGAACTTTATTATTCTTTGCAAGTGTTGAAACTCCCATGCTGTCAGGTGGTGGGGTCAAGGTACACAATGGAGGGCATAGTTTCTCAACCAGGAGGTCATGACCATATGGCTAGATCAGTGGTTCCCAAACTTTAACAACCTGTGAACCCCTTTCATTAAAATGTCAAGTCTCGCAAACCTCCTCCTAAAAATGAATATTTCCAGGGATTTTCTCCTTTACCTGAGTATAAATTATAAAAGCAGTGATCTTGGAAATATAAAATTTGTTTTTATGACATGCTTATTACACACTATTTATTATTAATTATTTATCATTACAGTATTTTTATTACATTATGAAAACGGCAACACTTTTCCAAGATCTCACTTTTGTAGCTTGTAACACTTTGAATAAGCCTGTTATAAGACAAGGATCCTATGTTTCATCAAGGAGTATCAGATGTGAAACAGCATGAAGGTATTTAAGATGCCAACTCAAAGAGTTCCTCCTACACAAGCATTCAGGTCTTGAGCAGTCCAGGCAAACAACCCATGTTACAATAAAGCTTAAACTTGTTCTTCATAATACTTTTAAAAACAACACTAGCTGCCTATTTAATTTTAATAACAGCAAAAAATATCCACCTCCCCTTTCCATTTCTTATAAAGAGTCTTGAAGTTTAAATCTCCTCAGTGTGATAGAAATGTTTGCTTTGATCTGCTGAGCTCTGGGAAGTCCAGGGGCTCCGGGCTGCTGGCCCTGTGCTGCCCGGGGTCCCTAGGGACAGCTCTGGCTGCCATTAGGGAATTTTTTCTCAAGAACCCCCTGTAACATTTCGTGAACCCCCAGGGGTTCACGAACCCCAGTTTGGGAACCACTAGGCTAGATGAATGAGGGGGTTCCAAAACCATGGGATGGGAATTAAAAGCCGTTTTTGTGATATAACATGGAGTCATGATTAAGGCTAAGATTTTGTCATGGATATTTTTAGTAAAAATCAGGGACAGGTCCTGGGCAATAAAGAAAAATTAACAGAAGCTGTGACCTATCCCTGACTTTTACTAAAAATATCTGTGACAAAATAGGGATCTGCGGGTCCACACGCTGCCTGTAGCTGCATGGCAGCTGGGAGCTCCGGGGGCCCCGCAAGTTGAGTGTCAGGGCTTCAGGGTCCTCTGTGGCCTGCAGCAGATGGGGGTTGTGGGGTACCCCTGCTGCCCACAGCTCTGGGGATCCCCCTGTCAGGTGCAGTGTCCGGGAGCTGTGGGGGCCCCATGCCTCCTGCAACAGCTGGGAGCTGCGGAGTACCCTCGCAGCTCTGGGGGGCCCACAGTGGCCAGGAGCTCGGGGGTTCCCCTGCTTCCTGTGGCGACCGGGAGCTGAAGGGTACCCCCACCACCTGCGGCAACTTGGAGCTCTGGGATTCCCCCTCAGCTCCCTGTCCCCACGGGTGGCGGGGGACCCTGCAGCTCCCGACCGCCGCAGGCTGAAATTATGGAGGTTGCTGGAAGTCATGGATTCCGGGGCTTCTGCGACCTCCATGACTAAATCGTAACCTTAATCATGATATGGAAAAATTTGAGAACCACTGATGTAGGACTTACAGGAAAATCAATTCCAATAACCAAAAGAAGGAACTACAGAAAGTCAGCTGAATACTACTAACCAGATCCTGGGTTCAGCTGAACTGCATACAGCAAAGGTCAGGGTGAATGTATGGGCTAAACTAGCATAAAGCTCATGTTTTTACTGCTCAGATTCAGGGCTGCTGCGTGCCCTTAATGCTAGAACAGTTTGTGTTCAGTGGGGTTGCACAAGCGAAAATGATTGATTCTATAAATGAAACTTAGTAATGAAGTCTGTGGATAATGCACAAGAATATTAGACTCCAGTGCACTATTTTCATAGTAGTTTTTGCTCTGCAGTGCTAACAGGAGTAAAAAGCAGTAAAATCTTATTTCAGTTATATCAGCAAGTTTGACTGAATCCACGTATGGATCAGGTCTGTTGCCATTATTGTAGTCACTTTTCAAAATAGAACTTCACTTTAAGGAAACATCATTATATATAAGCTCACTTTTTATGCTATATTTCTTCAAGCCAGAGACACATTCTGCACAGTTTTCAGAAACTTTAAACCAGAAATAGTAATTAGAAAAACGTCAAGAAATTATTTCAGAAGCTTTGAATTGAGGTCATAGTCAAACACATAATTTGTTAAAAGAGCTTGGAAGAAAGAACCTCATTAGGAAATGTTGCCAGAGACATGACAGAGAATATGCTAAAGGACACAAACTGTATCACGTAACGCCAGGCATAAACTACTACAGCTCTAATTTATGCTGTGAACATATTATACAGCTCTACAATTTACAGAGTCAGCAGATCTCTCAGTAAATACACTGTAAGCCCAAAACAGGCAATTTGAGAAATAAAATTTCAGTAGAAGCACTGTCTTCAGGTCCAGAGTTGAGAGATATGTCTACCCATGAGGTTTGGAGCAGGACAACAGGACCTTATTTCTTTCTCTGATCTGTTACCCTGGGAAGGATCATCAAGGATGGTTACAGTGTACCATAGAGCCAGGCCCCAAGTAGTTTGGTGGTAGCACAATGTGCTGCCATGTGAGGGATCAAAGTTCAGAGCATAGACTTATCCCTTGCTTCCAATGACCGCAGAGGCTGGGAGTGTTCTAGAAGCAACACAACTGAGCCCTCGAGGGAAGGAAAAGGTGTTTAATGTTGTTCCTGAGCAGCACTTTTATATTAATCCAGGAGCACTGTTCACAGGCTCCCTCTTTCCTGGTTCACTGTGATTCAAAGCCTTTATGAGGGACGAATTAAGAGGGGGAAAATGGAAGTGATCATAGAGGACCCATCTTCCCCAAATTAATGTATTTTAGGATCACCATTCACAAGATGACTACTGCAGTAAGGATCTGTTGCATTTCCATTATAGACTATTTTCAGTGTTATAATTTCTTAACAGTTCTGTCTGCGCTGCAATCTTTGCAAAAAACGAAGATCTAAGCCAAGGAAGAGTAACAACAATTATTTTTTTATCCATCAGAATAAAAGTAGCTTGGCAGTTCTTCAGTTGCAAATAAATAAATAGGACTCTATATTTTATACTGGTGCTTTTGAACACTATCAACCAAATTCCCTCTTTTCCACTCTCCACCATATACATTACACAATTTTAGGCTATCCTAGACTTACCAAGTGTAATTTATACCACCTTATACCTGAATGTTATTCTCTGTACTAGGTGGGGCTGGTCAAAAATGGAAATATTTTTCAATTTAAAATTTTTTTAAAAAATTCTTTAAAAAAAAAAATTCCTGAAATTTTCTGATTTTTTCCAATAACATTATTCAAAATCAATAATCTTGGATTTTTCCACTGGAAAAAAGGGAGGGGGAGAAGAGAAGCTGTCAGAAAAAACAAAAGCCAAGAAGTTTTCATTTTAATTTGAATCCAACTATGTTATATTGTTTAACTGAAAACTGGAAAATTTCAAATGATACAAAAAATTTTGCACAAAAAAAATGTATAATTTGAAAAGACAATTTTGTCAAAAATTTCAACTAGCCATAGTAAAGAGAATGAATTTACAGGTTTAGAGGCTGGAATAGTGTTTGTAGCAGAAAGAGCAGCTGATGGGAGGTTGTCCTTTAAAACAAGCGGTGGCCTATTTTTCCTGCTTTTGGATACTTGGTGTGTACATCTTACTTCCTTAAACCTACTTACACCCAATTACCAACATGTAATTTACTCCACTTTACATATTACCTCAGAATTTGCCCCTTTGTTTAAAAAACAACAACACTTCTTTAAGCATGAAACTTTGCAGTTGAATAGTCTGCATTGTGGCTTAATCCCAACAGTGAGGGGATTTTGCATCATGCATGTATTTTAATAACACAATGGTGTGGAGTTAGAATTCAGGCTGCAACTCTATCCCTATCTTTCCTTGTATGTATACTTCTGTCACACATTTCTTAATATTTTATGTGTATGTGAGAATTGTGGAGTTCAGGTTGGTTTAGGAGATCAGGTTGTGGTCAAGTTTGGCTCAGTCAGGGCACGATTAAAGATGAATGAGTGTGGGTCTGTGACTCCGCTGGAGACTGAAGTCAATACTGAAACAGGGACCTGATTTTTTCTGGGAGAATAAAAAGAGTCATAGGAATCTAAGAGGAAATTCACTAAGGGGAGATTTTGAAAAGAAAGCTTTTTTATTTTCATCTTTTGTTTCCTAGGATTATTTGTTGAGCATCATCAGTGTGCTTGGCACTGTATGGAGCAAAGAGGGGACATAAATTGTAAGGTCTTTGAGTTCAGAGCCTAAGTAGACAAACAAGCAATATAAAACAATATATACATACATACAGTGACCCACTTCCTCAAAAGATAGAGGCATCGCAATATGGGTCAAGGTGCTGATATATTTTATCATAGAGGGCAAGACCATCATGATATGCTGCCAAGTATCTTAAAATTGTTTCAGCCTATTAGATTTCACTATACAACATTACTAATTTGAATGAAGTAAATAGGTTGTGAAGTATTTAATATGATGGATCAAATTCATCCCTGATGTAATTCCTGTTGACTTTGGTGGAGTTATATGAGGGAGTAATCTAACCCAAGATATCAAGGGAAAAACCCTCAAAAATAGGGCTAAAATTTCTGTAAGTAATAGCTACTTTGGGGTGCTTGAGATGTTTGCATATATATCCAAAAGCAGGAACTGAAAGTATATTCACAGATAGGTAGGGTTACCATACGTCTGGATTTTCCTGGACATGTCCGGCTTTTGGGGCTCCAAATCCCCGTCCGGGGGGAAATCCCAAAAAGCCGGACGTGTCCGGGAAAATCGGGACATGCGGGGCCGGCGGTGCCAGGCTGGGGACCGGCAGTGCTGGGCGGGCCCGGGGTGCTCGGCCGGGGGCTGGCCCGGGGCCGGCACCCCAGGGCCCGAGCCGACCCAGGCTGGAGACGCCGGGGGGGGCCAGACTGGGCCACGCCTCCTCTCCCACCCCGCTTACCTGCTTCAGGCTTCCCGCAAATCAAATGTTCGCGGGAAGCAGGGGAGGGGGCGGAGTTGGGGCGGGGACTTTGGGGAAGGAGTGGAGTTGGGGCATGGGCGGGGCTGGGGGCGGGGTCAGGGCCCCGTGGAGTGTCCTCCTTTTGGACACTCAAAATATGGTAACCCTAAGATAGGGAATGTCAGCATGGGATCGTGATTGAAACACGGTAGAAAAGTGAGTATTAGTAAATAATGATTGACGATTATATAATATTTTTCATGCGAAATTTACCAAAGCACACCTGTGAGTATTGAAAATCTCCATTTAGGGAGAAAAGTAGGGACATGTTTTTTAATTCCACTGAAATGCCTTGGCTACAGAGAACTTTTTGAGGAGACAGCTTGGAAAAATGGCAAATTTATTGCTTAAAAATAAATACAGTGACTCTACATTTTAAGTAGGGACAGTGGGCATGAAGCGTTCTGACAGTCTGATGCATAAATTACATATGCAGCAGTCATTTTCACCCATTCATGACACTTACCTCTGGGATGGAAAATGGCAGCCATTTAATAATGCAGAGCTATAACTTAGAACAGCATAATTTAGGACAGGAAGTGAAGAGTATTTTAATCAACTAAAATACAAGGGACATTTTGGAAGGCAGAATGTAACCGTCTGATTGAAATTTAGCCAAGTCATGATGATAACCAGTCATTTTGAGGAACTGAAGTGTAAAAAGAGGAACAGATATTCATGTGCTTTATGCTACAAAAGGAGCAATCATAATAAAGGAAGAAAGCAATACAATTCAGAATAAACTAGATAGTTTAAGAACCTGCAGTTTAGTATAGAGAAAATATGAAATAAAAATGAAGGATTGGGGAATGTCATCTGTGGAAAATATTGTCAAACAGTGCATGGTGCTTAAGAGCAATAAGACCAAAACCTATTCAGGGATACATAAATGAAGTTATTAAATTGGAGGTAATTTGGAAGATTATAGCATGGATACTAGAAAGCTATTAAGCCATTGTGAAATGTAAGGACAAGCAGATATCCCTACAAACTGGAGAAGGGCTCTGCATATGCGAAATGATATCCAGACTTCTTGCTACTGAGAGTAGTTACTATGCTGGATAAACAAAACAGATTAGCCATGAGAATAATTGGTGTATGTAGGGTTTGTTTGTTTTTAAAGAAGTACTTTATTGGAAGCAAAACTACTAACTGAGATGGGGTGGCTTTCCTTCTGTTTTGCATTTTACTTGTGTTATTGTGTTGAACTAAAGGTATGTCTTCACTAACAACGTTAAAGCGTGGGCTGTGGCAGCACTGCTGCGGCAGAACTTTAATATGGCTGTGTAGTCGCAGCATAACGCTGGGAGAGAGCTATAAAAAAACCACCTCCATGGGGGGAGTGGCTCCCAGCACTGGTGCATTGTCTACACTGGCATTTTATAGTGCTGAAACTTGCAGCGATCAGGGGGGTGTTTTTTCACACCCCTGAGCGAGAAGGTTGCAGCGCTGTAAAGTGCCAGTGTAGACAAGCCTTAAGTGAACTCTCTATTTTGCTGATCCTGGTAGTTCTAAGATAATACAGGATAATGATGATGTATAATTGGAATCATACCAACTCTGAAACAATGAAACGTGGAGCGTTCTAAGCGTGTCATATGTTTTTTATTGCAAAAAACCCTTAGAGATTTTACAAAATTATAGGTAAGGTTTATTCAGCCATTCTACAACCATGCCAGTTAGAACAAGGACCACCATCAGAGTGAAAACAAAGGTACTCTTAGGACACCCAAATTTGAAGTTTTTGGTCGTTTTACAGATACACCGCTACCTCGATATAACATGACCCGATATAACACAAATTCGGATATAACGCGGGAAAGCAGTGCTCCGGGGGGGGGGCGGGGCTGCGCACTCTGGTGGATCAAAGAAAGTTTGATATAACGCGGTTTCACCTATAACGCGGTCAGATTTTTTGGCTCCCGAGGATAGTGTTATATTGAGGTAGAGGTGTATTTTACAGACATCTGTGTTCATTTACAGACATTCTGAGTGACATTTGTGTATTTTAAAGGTGTAGGATTTATGTAAAGAAAGTGTAACAATGTTTTTGGGCATTAGGTCAACTTTACTCCATTTTACTGACTCATACATTCAACCTTTGTAAACATTTTTGTTTGCAAATTATGACCAGCAAAGTTTAGTTTTTAGCAAATGAATATTTAAAATAAATCATTTCTCCCATTTTATAACTCAAAAACAGTGTAGCATGTATTTTGTATATAGGCTGGGGTTTTGTGCACCACATTGTGTTAGTTTGTAACTCCTGAAAATAGTGATTTATAATTGAAATACCAATACTTAGTCATGATGACACAAACAATCTTAATATAATAAGCAACACTACATTATGAGGTTCACAGGCTTAGGAATGATGGGCCTTATTCACTGCTGCATTACTCTATTTTTATGCAATTGTCACTCCATTGGTTGTTGTAAAACTGGAGAAACTGGAATAATGCAATGAGGAATCAATCCCATGTATGTAGCTTAATTGTTACTTTCTACATTTAGCTGAGTTTGAAGAATTTTAGTGCTTCATAATATAATAGTTAATAATATAAACTGTAACTGGGCACAATGTGGATACTCTTCCCTGTTCCCTCCCTGGGCAGATCTGGTTGTGAACCTCATCCCTCACATACAATGCACCCCTCTTTTAATGAAGTCCTGGGCCTCTCCTGAGTACAAACTTATGCTTTATTGCATAGTGCTTCTTCTGAAATGGGCAAACGTATAGACAGTGAAGGCTAAGTAAAGGGTACAGTAACTCCTCACTTAACGTTGTAGTTATGTTCCTGAAAAATGCGACTTTAGGCGAAACCATGTTAGGCGAATCCAATTTCCCCATAAGAATTAATGTAAATGAAGGGATTAGGTTCCAGGGAAATTTTTTTTTACCAGACAAAAGACTATATTATATTTTATATATATATATCACATACACATACACACACACACACACACACACAGTATACGTTTTAAACAAACAATTTAATTCTGGTACACAGTGATGATGATTGTGAAGCTTGGTTGAGGTGGAGGAGTCAGAGGGTGGGATATTTCCCTTACTGCTAAATGATGAATTAGCAATTGGCTGAGCCCTCAAGGGTTAACTCTCTCACTCTGCAAAGCAGCAGGAATGGAGGGGGATATGCACATTTCCCTTAAGTACACTGCCTTGTTAATTAGATCAGCTTGCTGAGACCGCAGCTGCTGCAAGCTCCCTCAGTCCTGAACCCTGCTCTATGGAAGATGGGGTAAGCGGGGTGCAGGAGCAGGGGGGAGGGGGACACCCTGACATTAGCCCCCCTCTCCCTTCCCTCCCCCCCGGCACAGCAATCAGGAGTCTTAGGGAGCAGCTCCAAGGCAGAGGGCAGGAGCAGCACATGGCAGTGGGGGGAGGGACACAGCTGAACTGCAGGCAGCTGCTGCACGGGGAGCGGGGAGCTGATGGGGGCTTCCAGTCCACCCTGGTTCCAAGCCCCAACCAGCTATCTGCAATGGGCTGCTCTTCCTGCAAGCAGTAGACAAAACAGGCGGCTGCCAAACAACGTTAGAAGGGAGCATTACACAACTTTAAACGAGCATGTTCCCTAATTGATCAGCAACATAACAACGAAACAACATTAACCGGCTTTAAGTGAGGAGTTACTGTATTTGCACTTGAAATAATGGAACACAAATGCAATTCCATAGCAAAAGGAGTATTATCCCTAATTACACTGCTTATAGTGTCAGAAAGCATGAATTTTGTCTTTAATATACTGGAAGTTGATTTGGGGACATAAGGTTTTCTTCTTTCCAGAATTTTTGAACCTTTGTACAAAATTAAGGCTTCACGAATTCAGAATTGTTTCATTATAAGTTTATCAGGATCTGTTCCCCTGTCAGTGCTTGCATGCAAATGTAAACCCTGATGCTGCAAAACAGCCCAACTGCACAGAGTTCTGTTGAGTTCAGTGGGGCTCTGCACAGGTATGGAGATCCACCTACACAGAGCTCCTTGCAGAATCAGGGTATTACACATTATTAATGGGTACTTTCCTACCCATTTCAGGTACTAGAGGTAAATCTTGCTTTCCATCTCTTTACGGGCATAGAAGACCCCAGTTGCACCAGCACATTATAATCCCCCACCCAAGAGAGACAGGATTTGGGGAGCATACCCAGAGGCTGTGCATAGGGTGACCAGACAGCAAGTGTGAAAAATTGGGACGGGGGTGGAGAGTAATAGGAGCCTATATAAGAAAAAGACCCCAAAATCAGGACTGTCCCTATAAAATTGGTACATCTGGTCACCCTAGCTGTACAACACCAGCACGCTACAGAACATGGTTTATAACCAAGTTTATTTTGAAAGATTTAGCAACTCTTAAAAAATTATTACATAGGTTTAGCTCAGAAATCTTATTGTGTTGCTATAAAACTTGCTTAATGAGCACAGGAACAAAATCACTTGTAAGTCAAAAACTGGACATTCATTAAAAAGTGTAAGTCAAAAGTGGGAAGGGAAATCACGTTGATGAACTAACCCCTAGGCAGAAATTAAGCAAAGGAAACTTGTTTTTTTTAAAAAAGAAGTGCTCCTACACATGTTTGTGAACTGTTCCTTTCAAAATGGGCCCAAACCTATGTTGTGCTGAGAAACTTCAGCTCTTGTGGTCTTCAAGGGTCTTGGTTTGCATCTTTGATATAATGAACTTCTAAAATGTGTCCTCTAAGGGGCAGCATTGGGGAGCAGATATATTTGGATAAATATTATTTATATACATGGTTCAGTGTGGTGTGTTTAAAGAACCTATTGTAAGTAATGGACAATGAGCGCTCAAAAGAAGGATGTTTTGTGTCAAATCATGAGTTTTCTAAGTGTAATTGTATGTATATTTGAGGATCATAATTGCTGAGCTGTAGTCAACGTTATTAGAAATTGTTCAGTTAAAACTCTAAAAACATTGAAACCTGTAAACGTGGGGTGTCTGAAAGCACATAGGAAAACTGCTTTTTGTTGGCCTACCTAACTGGGAAACTGAGGGCACTGTCACCTTGCATTACTTGTCTCCAAGAAGCATCAAGATAAGTCATTTCTAGGAATAACATTACATCTTATACTAACACTAATTAACTAATGCAGAGAAGTCATTCCTGGAAATACCACTTTTTATGCCATGTCTACATTAGCAATCTCACAGCGGCACAGTTGTAGCAATGCAGCTGTGCTGCTGTAAGATCACTCATATAGCTGCTCTGTGCCAACTGAAGAGAGCTCTGCTGTCAGCATAATTAAACCACCTCCAATGAGTGGTGGGAGCTATGTTGGCGGAAGAGCCTCTCCTGCTTACATAGTGCTGTCCACACTGGCGCTTCTGTTGATATAACTTACGTTGCTTAGTGGGATGTTTTTTTCACACCACCGAACGACATTAGCACTTTTGTCAGTATAACTTATGTAGACATCGCCTAGAAACATTGCTGCCTATCTGCAGAGCTCTTCTGAGGAAATTCCAAAACTTGATTTCAAATTTCTGACTAAAAATTCATCTCACTAATGTGTCTATCTGAGTCCCAGTCATGGCCCAGGTCTGCCTTTTTGACAAGATTGTCTCCTCAGCTGCACCTCCCCTTCTGAGGCATTTGCAGCTACTACTGCCACTGAAGGCTTCAGTAGGGATCTAGGCTGAGAAAGCCAGAGGCAAAAGGGAAGGTCTGTGTCTCATGCTTCCCTCCTTAACCAAGGGTCTTGGTGGAAAATGCAGTTTCTCCCTCAATCCAGTCTGGATGGGTTCATCTCAGTCCCCCTTTCCCTTAATTGCAGAGAAGCCAGACAGGATTGAACAGGTCAGCTTTGCTGGCAAGTTGCAGGCATTGTTTTAGTAGCTCAGGTCGGAGGGGCTCACTTAAGCCCACTCCCCCAGGCAGGAAGGGAGCCAGGCAGGTTTGGAAATGAACAGATGCCATAGCCAAGCAGTCCCCTTCCCCCATCTCTGATGGGAGCAATCCCAGAAGGACAGTGCACTGGATGGAAAATCCCTATAGTCCACACCAGCAGCCACCCCTCTGACTGCGGCGCTCAGCTGTCTCCTCCCCCTCTGCTTCCCCATGGGTCATGGCCGGAGGGCACTGGACACAGTATGGACACTGCCGATACCAGAGCATGCAGTGAGGGTCCTTTGGGCTGAGCTTCCTTTGTGATCCAGGGACCTCTTGATGCTAACTGGCAGAGGACATTTTACTGATCTATACATATATTCATTTCACACTGAGCACTGACACCATGTGCAACACCTTACAACTCAATGAAGTTGTACAGGTTGTAAGCAGAAAACTTAGTTCTAAATGTTTTTATCAGAACTATCTGGAACACTTTTCATTATAGCCATACATTTCTTAAAGTTAAATTGCAAAGCTAAAATAAAAAATGATGTAAGCACTAAAGTATGTGCTAAATGCCCAGCTAAGGTGTTGAGGGCATTCAGCACAGAAATAATTAGTTTAACTTGCTTATAATGGATTGCATGGGACTAATTGTATCAGTGAGATCACAGAATGATGCATTCTGGGGTTTCTTTAGTGAACTAGAAAAGGATTAACTGATGGCAAAACAATGGATTTCTAAAATAGCAAGCTTACATGTATTCAGTGTTTGTCCCCACTTGTTGGGGAATGGGGGGATGTAGGAAGAGGGGAGGGAGATTTGTGCCAAATTTCTGGGTATAACTCAGTTTTCCTATACATTTGGTTGGTATTTTACATCTATAGAAATTTCCACTAAGTTTTTTTCCCCTACAAATGCAACTACATTTTTTTTTAAATCTGAAAGAAAAAAATATCAATGAAAAATGTTTTACGTGCACAAAACACCACCTCCTACTGCACATTCCCTTGCAGTGCAATATTTTAGACCTTGTATTTTATATATTCAGAGGAACTCCCCAATAGAACATTTGCCTGAGAATGGAGTGCAGGTTCAGGCAAAAAATTCACTCATGAAATATTTTTATTTGGCCAAATTCTGTGCCAACTCACACCCTGGCAATCCCATTGGCTTCAGTGATTCAGCATGTGATGTGTAGTTAAAGAATCTGTCTTGTTGCCATTTGCTCCTCCTTCAGAACTCAGTCCTGTGGGGTGTAGAGCATCCTTAACTTCCATCAACCTCTGTGAGCGTCAAGGGTGCTCTGCAACTTTGCAAGATTGGACTCTTAAACAGTTCTTGCAGTAAAAAAAACAAGTTAATTTCTGTTTGTATTCTGTCTTGTGTTCTTTTCAGATGAAACAGTGAAATGAAAATTTCCCTTCATTCACTGTTTGGAAAAGCATGTTTTTCAACATCTCCTTTGAACATCATCCATGTGTTAGAATATTTTTAAGTGTATTTTTAAATAGTGACTGGCAACCTCTGAAACACCATTTCAGTTTGAATGAGGTCATATGCTACCAAAATACTATTCATATTAGGAAACTCACATGAATTGAAAGTAGCACAGCTATAAAAGGGAAGAGAACAGGTGTTTTGTTAGATAGCAAATACTGATCATTTTACTGCTTTTTATACATGTGTAAAATAATTGATACTTCATATTTTAAAAAATTACAAACTTGTACCAGATATCAATAAGCTGCAGTGTTTCTAATTTAAAGTATGATTACTTTTAAATCTTTTGATGACTAAAACATGATATCCTGTGTGTCACTCTTCTAGAGGAGTTCAGGTTCCATAATGTGATATGGGATCAAAAGAATTTTGCTTGGGTACCAAACATCTGATGACTAAGAGCAGGCTGGCAGGAAAACAGGGTACAGCGCCACTACTGTGCTTCTACAGGAAAAACCGGAGGGATTATCAGCATTCTGAACTTTTCATAGAGTTTACTGTAAAGTGTATATTCAGCCTGTTATGAACAAGTATTTACTGTGCTGCACCAAATCGTGGAGTAGTTTTCTTGGGTGCAATGGGACTGCTCACATGAAGAAGAGCTATGGGATTGGGCCACTAGAGTCTGTTCCCAAGTTTTACAGTGCCTTAATAGGAATTTGAGCATGTAACCTAATTTCACTAAGACTCAGTTTTCCTTTTTTGTAAAGTGATTTTGAGAACTTCATATGAAAGGTGCTATATGAGTGCATGTTATTGCTTGATTTCAGCTTTAATTGAATGTTTTGTAATGTTATATTCCCAATAGCAAACAGGTTATAAAAATATTTACAGAATGATAGTAATTATTCAACTTAATATTTCAGATACAGTGCTGTATATGTAAAATGTCTTAATGTTAAGGTTTGATGGATAGGGTCTCAGAGGAATGAGGGAAAACTCCTCCTAAAATGTAAACTCAAACATTTGAAAATAAGTCTAAAAATCTAGCTTGTTTATGAGCTCTTTAGATGAACAATCACATGACCACCAAATCAGGATCAATGCAGTCACAGAAGTCCGTGTCATTGTGTGCTTGGTTTCAGTGGGACTACTCACATGAGTAAGGGCTGCAAGATAAAGCCCTGGATTCTTGACTCCCACTGTTGTACTGAAAATGTCAGACTACACTGTCATCCACATAGTACATACAGTAGTAGTTCCTGAGGACTAATTAATGTATAAAGCACTGAAATTTAAATGTGATGCAAGGTTTTTTTGGTTTATATAGTTTCTGTGTCCCAAAGTGTGACTTGCAGCCCTGCATGGTACTAAACTGACTGAAAGAGATGCGTGAGAATTGTTTTACGTTTTTGGAGTTAAGCACTGTTAAGACTGTCTTCTTTTGAAATGTGTGAAGTGTAATATGGGATTTCATCAGAAACACTGATATATAATAAATGGAGAATATGATATAACATGCTTACAATAGGTAGAAAATACCAAAATATTATGTATTGAATTTGCAAATACATGCACTATATACACTGTGATCTCGTAGCTGTGCATTGTCAGTCAATTGTTTTGAAAAGTCATTCATGTGTCAGTGTTTCTGCCTCATCTTGGGCATGCCAGATAGATTGCATGTGTATGACCTATGTTAGTGAGTGATTAGTAATCTTGCTGTCTTGGTTAGTGAAGGTAAGTCTTGTTGGTGCTTACATACCAAGGTTTTATGCATCTTAGAAATACCTTATATAGGACCTGTTCTTCACTGCATTGCGCCTTGTGCGTTCATTCAGACCTCTGCCAACTAGATGTAAATGCTATCTATCTGATTTATTTTACATCCACTTTCAACAGGTGTAAGTAACTACACACGATGCAAAACAGGAGAGAATCAGGCCCTATGAAAGAAATCCTGGCCTTGACGTCGTCCATGGGAGTTTCAATATAGATTTCAGTGGGGCCAGGATTTCACCCTATGGCTGTAAACCAAATACATCCTTTAAAAATAATTAGTCCTCTAGTTGGAGAAAGAATCCCTCATTGAGATCAATATTAAGCTGCAGTGCTATTTTATTGTGAAATTTCAGTAGCAATAGTGGTTGTGAACAAAGCTAAATCTTCCTCCAATATGAGATAAATAGAGATTATTATAAATATCTTTTCAGAAGTATATTTACAGCTGAGAAAGAAAGAAAGATGAACTCTCTCATGAGCGTAGAAGTCAGGGCATGTTGATGCTTTGAAATCATGGAATGGATTCTCTTGGCCAGATTCTTGTTCCTGCTCTGGTGGCACAATGAAGCTAGAAAGCAGATTTAATCAGCTGTCAGGGGAATCCCTAGGTAATGTAGAGCCTATGTGGTCCTTCTACACCACGTCCTCCAAGCCCCCAGCACAGGGGTCTTTCCTGGAGAAAGGGGAGTGTAAGCAGGGTGGCTCTGTGCTCCAGCTATCTCCAGGTATGGACCAGCACCTTGGGTCACAGGGAGCAAGGTGTAAATTAGAGCAGCCAAAGGGGCTGCTGGGACTGGATCAGTTCCTGGCCAATGCCAGGATGTGGGGGAGACAGAAAGTTGATTTAATGCCACCTTTGCGGCTCCCCCTGCTTCTGCATCTAGTATGCCTCAGATGAACCAGAGAATCTGGCCCCAGATGTGCTGTACTTGAGACATTCCAGAATACGAGCATTTGGGATAACCTGTCAAATTAAATGTATTGTTTTTAAAAAAATATTTTGAAGGTAGGGAAACTAACTTTTTTTAAAAGTGTTGTTGTAACTGTGTTGGTGCGTGGGTCCCAGGATGTCAGAGAGACAAGGTGAGGTAATATCTTTTATTGGACCAACTGCTGTTGGTGAAAGAGACATGCTTTTCTTAATGAAAAAAACACAGTATAATGATAGGTGCAGCAGATATATTGTCAGTCAATCTCCTGTCCTATAGTATCCTTTGCACTTTCAGGGATCGCAGTTATCCAGAAGAATGCATACAGCCAGCAGGGTATTTAAGCTTTGCTTTTTGTAATTGCATCAGTCTGGACAACTGCTTCTTTTTTTCACAGCATTTCCATATTCAGTTACTAATTACCTTGCTTGTAGTTACAAAATTGACTGGCAGTATCAGAAATAACAGCAGAATCTACAAGCTGTTAGTTTTAAGTCAATTGCAATTTCAATTCCTGTCCAAAATATTTGTAAATAAATCTGCCTTCAGAATGTACTTATAATGAAGACTATACAAGACTCTAATATACTACTAAAATTAATCCATTGTCTCTTTAATAATTCTATCATCTGTTGTTAGTCTGTTATTAGACACCTTACCAAAGCCATTACAAACCTAGCCTAAAACACCAAACCTCATCCTCATTGTTAGCTTTGATAGTTGCCTCTATCATTTAATAGTTTGCGTGTAGCCAGTCCAAGTTGGCAATGTCACCCCAAGCTGATTCGAGCCACAGACATTTTTGCTGACTGGAGTCATGCTATCTTTGCCAGTTTGCTGGAATAGACACAGACACTGATTGGGTCATGCTGAAAACATTCCTGTCCTGTGAAGCAAGTCTGTTTGTATTTTAGGTTTGCCAAGACTAATGAATTAAAAATCTTGAACTCTCCACAGTTTGCTGCTTATTAATGCCTCTGTCAGAAGGATTTTTTTTCCCTCTGAAGCATGACAACATCATAAATTTATTGTTGAAAAGGAAAGGAAGGGAGAGTGGAATTGCGAAGAAAAGCGGAATAGGGTGGTCTTGTGGGATAGCAAAGCCTTTGGGAAGTGCAGGTAGCAGCATGTTGCCTTAACAGCTGTCTCAGCTTCTCAGACTCTGTCAGTTTGTTGCTATGTAGCAGGTGCAGCCTTTTCTTTTATTGAATCTTTACTCCATAAAGGCAACGACAAGCCAAGGCAGTGGCTAGCCCTGGATTATACAAGTGCAGACTCTCCACTAAGTGAGGTAAGGCAACAGGTGTGAAAACTGAACTAAACTGATAGAGCTGTAACACACTTAATCTGAGTTCTGCTACAGATTTTTATAAAGAAACAACAGCCTGTTCCACAGACAGTCCTCATGAATATGGAACTGCTTTCTGGGATCCTTTTAAAGACCTCATTATACTCAAAGTTGCCCACTCCCATATCCTTCTGTCTACAGAATGATTATCCTTTTTTGTGTGTAAGGAAAATAAGGGGGAAGTTTGTACGCAGTTGATCTGTTTCATTTCCCTGAGCCGATGGGACATTCATCATCCTATTTACAACACACAGCACTGAAATGAAGGTTTCCCTGCCTTCTTGTTTTCTTTATTTTCTTTTTGATGATGGAGACCATTGAGGATTCTGCAGAAAATCTGGTGAAGAAATAATCTTAATTCATAAAATGAGATAACTGGCTCATGTACAGTGTGTATATATAGATAGGATTTTCTTTCCGTAAATTAAAACAAAATGAAAAAGTCTCTTGTGTAATATTAAAAACATTAGTTATTGAAGGGAGTATTTATTTTTGCCCCCAGATCGGTGACTAAATACTGGTAACTTGTAAACATTGTAGACCACACAGTGTGTGAATGGGACAAGACCACTGATTTACTTAGGACAGTGCTCAGTTATGGTAAGCTTAAGGATTCCAACAAAAGACATCCTATCATGTTTGTTGTTAAAATGGTATTAACGTCCATGAATGTTTTTTCTCATTTCTTAATGTGTGATATTAAACATGAAGCATCTTATTGTGTAGAAAACCTGTCTGATGATGGTTAACAGATGTGTTGCATGTGTGATACAATATGTAATGATGAACAGTCTTGTTTTCAAAGTTGTGCGAATTTGTATCTCTCTTTTGTTCTAGGTTTGTTTGAGAGTCATGTGGGGAGGGTATGTTATGATAAATAATTTTGGTTTTGCAATTGTTCTGTTTATTTAAAAAAAAATGCAAGGTCTCAAATACTTTTCACAAAGAGACCATGGAAGAGGGAGATCGTTGCTCTAGAAAAAGTTGCTACATAAACAGACCCCCCCCAAAAAATGCATTTTGTCTGTTTAAATGACTTTGTGGTCTCTCTTCCAATTGATGCTGGTTGGGTGTGTGTGTGTGTGTTCTTTTGATTAGTAATAATAGGGAAGATGGGGTTATTCATGAGAATCCTCCAAATATTTATATGAAAAGAGGCTGCCAGCTCCAAAGTAAGGATTTTAGAATAATTGTTCTTTTTTTAAAGAAAATCTAAGCACTGTAAAACATCCACTATTTGATCAGAGTTCACGTCAGTGGCTTATTGTGTAACATTGCCACAGAGTAACAGTATCCCTCTGCTGGCTAAATGCTCAGACAGACAAAACAAAAAATAAATGTTTAAGTCAGTGGGCCAAACTCATGCTTGCTGCTACTCTACTGCCTGCAAAGGATTGATGCTAGGGATGAATTTTGTGCATCATCAAGCAAGGCCTTTATCTTGTAATGATGTTCTGTTGTACTGATTTTATGTGATGCTCTAATAATTAAACATAACATCAAATGGGGTGATGCAATTTTAGTGCAGAAAAACAACCATTGCTTTCGAAAGTGTTACGGAAAAGCTGCAATGTGATTGGCGCTAAGAGAACTGTCTTTTCCCTTTCCATCAATTAAACGCCACATTGTCTACAGAAGTATAGCACAGCTTTTAGCAATTTTGCTATGCTTTATTGAATAATTTGATTGCCAATTTTCTGTGGGTGTTTTACACTTGTGTTTATTTCTTTAAATGTTGTTCATGTAGCAATCCACCTAGGTGATATAGGTGCAGTGCACTGCTGGGTAATGCCTGAAGTTTGCTTAGTTCTCTTACCGCCCAATGTTACAATGATTTCTGCCTGGGCAGATCTTTCACCAATGTAAGTTCCATTTAACTTCATTTAGGCTCCATACAAGGACCTGGCTCATTGCAGGATTTGGGCCTCAGTGTATACTGTTTGTGAATGTTAATTACAGCAGCTTTATATGAGATATATAGGAGTTTAAGTTGGACATCAAATACTTAATAGACTTTGTTTGGGAAAAAACTTTTATACGAAAGTCTAAATACACATAATATAACTATAAGTGCATAAGCCTGGACATGCTTTAAGCTTGTCCTGTCTAAGTTGATAGCCACTGAAGACCATTAATATTTTGATGGCTATTTGGTGTTCTGTGTGAAATAAATTGGGAGTTTGGGACTGTTTCTTAGTGAAGAGTGATCCACCTCATTAAAACCGCCATTTGGCGCTGGCAGACTCAGAAGAAAGGCCACAGGCTAAATTAGGCCCTGATCCTGCAATTGACTTCCTCTATGCAGACCCTTAACATCTGCAAGGAATCCCACTGAAGGATCAGTACCAAGGTTTGGAGAATTAACAGTCTTCTGACCCTTAAATGTGTGACTGTCCAGGTCAAGGCTGAGATATGCTGACAGGACAAAGTGGGGAAATTTTCTTTGTCATTGCCTTTACCTGAACTGTGGATAAATCAAGGAATTTAGTCTCTATCACTGAATTTCAATTTAAAAATTTTTTAAAAGAAAAATCAAATGTAGCCCCATGCTTGTCACCTTAAATTTGCTTTATTAGAATAAAAAATGCAAAAAGTGCAACTATAAATATGTGCAAATCACTAAGCTGAGGATGTAATGGCTTCATATGCTCAGTAATGTATGCAATATTTATATAATTGCAGCTGGAACACACAGATAAACGCGTAGACTCAAGTGCCCACATGATCACCACAGCAAGAGTACCTGCTGATAAGCCAGTCCGAATTGCCTTCAGTCTAAATGACTCCCCAGGTACAGTTCAATTTTATGGAATAAATCAAAATGAAATGTTTCTAGATTTTATGTTCTTGATCATATTTATATTACCAAATGAAGTCGAATGTCATGGATGGACTTTTTCCATGTGTGTGAATGATCAATATCAAACTGGTAACTACAATATTGTTAGAGGAAACTAACAATAGATTAAAATCACTTGTCCAACAGCCTAGATACTGTAAAAGTGAGATTTATTTCAAGAGAATGTGGAATAAACATAAAACTTTGACTGAATTACCAATATATTTGCATATAAACTGAAAAAGTGTGCTAAAACTCCTGGGCAACATTTTTTTTATTTTGTTATTTTATTTTGATGGGGAGGGCAAAGCTGGCATCTAAGCAAAGCACAGAACAAAAAGACACTTTCCCATAGGCAAAAAGGTTGAAGAATACCAACGGAATGCCCAGCTTGAGGGAAGGATTCAGGAAACAGCTGCTCAACCTGGCATGTTCCCCGATAAAGATTCCATTACCGTTTGTCCTGTAAACTAATGTTGATGGAGCGTTAACTTCCCCAACGTAACCTGTGCACATGTGAACCCTTGGATTAGGTTCACATTATTGAGTGTACCTTAATTTTTGAAAATGCCTAGAGAGCTATTGATAGGCACTTTGTGAAAATCAGAATGAAATAAAGAAACCAGAAACCTGGAAGCAATGGCAGCATCACAAAGAAGGAAGCTAGCTCTGCTGCCAGTGGTAGGGGAGAGCCTGGAGGCAAGGCGCAGGTGTATACAGAGCTTGAAACTCACAGGGTTTCAGTTATCATTACTTGTCGAACCCACTTCCCATGCATGTTTGTAAACTACCTGTGCTACAATACTATCTGTCTCCCTTTCACAATATGGATGGTGTAGCTCAGCTTCTGCTCTCAGAAGTCACAGATCTTTTCAGGTAAGTTATTCCATTCTGTGCATTCTTACACAAGAGAGTAACATATATATTCACACAGCATTCAGGAAATGGAGCATTATTATTCCTACAACAGCCTTAACTCTGCTCCGCGATTTTGTTTTTCATTCTTTGTATCCTTATTTTCTCTGTACACTCTTTAGTATCAAACTGCTTTTGTGTATGCTTTTTACACACAGGACCACATTCAAACCTGGTATAAGTAGATATAAGTCCACAGACTTAAGTGGAATAGCATCCACTTATGCCGCATTTGAATTGTATCACGGAGCAGAGTATAGGCTGTTATAGGAATAATAATGCTCTGTTTTCTGAATGCTGTGTGAATACAATCTCAACTCCAATGTTACATTCATGAAATTTTTGTCATCTTTCTTTTTTCTTGTATAATATTTTAAAAAATATTTTTAAATAATCTTCCTGTATTTATTACTACTTAATATTACAGTAGCCCACAAAGCCCAATCCACATCACAGCTCTGAAGGGACGTATAATTATGTATGGTAACATAGTCCATATGCTAAAAACTTTACAAAGACAAGTGACATAAAAGTTGTGAGAAGGATACAATCTGGTGGGGGGGGAGGGGGGAAAGGGTGCAAGCTTATATATGCCTTGTTTTGTAAATTATAATTACCAGTATATTATAATATATAAAGAAAGTACCAACTATCCCCATCTGCCCGTCAAGCCATCCTTAACAATCTGATTTCTTGTAAGCATCACTGCAAAGGTAGGTCTTGAAGAGAGATGTCAGGACTGAGATCCCCACTTTGAACTTTAGGGTACAAATGTAGGGGCCTGCGTNTAGTACTGTACACAGGACAGCTATTACCCTTCCCTTTATAGTTATGACAAGAGATTTTAAGGAGGGGAGGAGGGTGTCCTTCTGAATCATGGAAGAATCAGCTGCTTGTGTTAAGAGCTGAAAATCAGGCAAAGGAGGCTTGCACAATGGGCAGAGCAGAGGAGATGGAAGGGCAATGTGATAAGGGATAAGAGAAGACAATAGCGAGGGACAAGGTTGTGAAGAGCATGAAAGGTCAAAATTCAGTAATGTCGCAAGCTGTTCCCTTCTCTCACCCTGTCTCCTCTGCTCTGCCAATAATTCCAGACTCTATTAAAATTTGTAAGAAGGTTCAGAACTATGAAAAGGTGATCATTCTCTATTAAATTCCTTAGGACTTCCTCATTGCCCACATTATCTGGCTCTCAGCATACATGTGTTATTGTAGCAAGTGATCCAGACCGTCTGTGAAGATAGGAGAGAGTAAATAGGAACCAGTAGATTAAGGACCATATTTCACACTGAATTGCAACCCCCGGAGGGCTACTCAGAGGTATAAATCAGCATAGTATTTGACCTCATCAGGAGAATTCAGCACCTGATGTTAACGGAAAGCCTGAATGGAGATATCAATATCGAATGTATTTAAACAAGGCAAAGGAAAAATCACTCCAAGTCTGAGGTTTAACAGAAAGCCACATTCAAATGATCCTAGTTCAAACAAGCAACTGAAATGTCTTTTTTTTAAAGAGACACTGCAAAGAAACAAATCTGCTGACACAGCATCTCACTGCCACCTTTATCCATTTTAAATTTAGAATCTTTTTTCTTCTTTTCACCTTTTTATATTCCTCTAATCCTTTTTTCATGGGAGGAGAGCTGCTTTCCTCAATTCAGGAAGGAGTTCTGTGTTTCAACTCTGACAGGATCTTGAGAGATTTAGTATTGTGATGGTACACCTCTATCCTGATATAACGCTGTCCTCGGGAGCCAAAAAATCGTACCACTTTATAGGTGAAACCATTGAACTTGCTTTGATCCGCCAGAGTGCGCAGCCCCGCCCCCCTGGAGCGCAGGACCGCCCAGAGGATTCAGGGGGCCTGAGGCAAAGCAGGGGAGTTGCGGCGCTTGTACTCACCCGGCAGCGGTCCAGGTCTTTGGCGGCATTTCGGCAGCCGGGGGCTCTTCAGTCGCTCCGCGTCTTCGGCAGCACTGAGGGACCCGCTGCTGAAATGCTGGCAAAGACCCGGACCGCCGCCAGGCCAGGGCTCGCAGGGCCCGGGGCCTGCAGCAAATTGCCCCACTTACCCCCCCCACCCCTCTGAGCAGCCCTGCTGGAGCGCTGCTTTACTGCGTTATATCCGAATTCGTGTTATATTGGGTCGCATTATATCGGGGTAGAGGTGTATGTAAAAACCTCACCCAGAACGAGGAGGTGAGTGAATTAAACTCATTTAATTTTTTTTCTTAGATGTTGTCTTGTTTGCCAATCATGGTGGCAGGCGTGATGCCCCATAAGGCTGAATTATTCTACCACAGTAGTACAGGGAGTAATTTACAACATAACCAGATATAAAAGGGGAAAAGGTCTTCTGGATGGTGATTATCTCACTGGTTAGAACTGCAACAAAGTTCTGGGTCTGAAAGCAGAGACTGTTATCAACTCAAGAAAAGCAAGTTATTTAGTGTTATTTATCTACAGGAAGGGATATGGCTTATGTTATCCATACCAAAAATTGTTTTACTGTGTTCAAAAGTTGGCTCTTTTAGGGCCTGTTAATGACCACAAAAACAATTAAAACCGGACCAGTTTTGTGCTGTATTTTTATTGTGATCGTGGGGTGACCAGGTCCTTAAAAGTCTTGAGGGAAGTCTGACCAACTACTAACAGCGATGCTATATAAAAATACAGTTTTACTGTGTATCACTTAATCCTGTAGATATAGATATCTATATTTGATGCTTTTACTCAAGTTCACTAAACTGGCACTAGACATAAATTCTCTCATGGCTTGTCAGATTTGTAGCAGTTTAGCTTAAGGTGTGATTTAAAACTGATTGAATTAAACCAACACAAAAGGCTGAGTGGACAAGCTTATTTCAATTTTGCTTAAATTGATGTAGGAATAGATTTAAACTAAACCAAATAAGCTGCCCTTAAGCCAAAATAAGGGCACATCCACATTTAAAACAATGCAGGGGCGCAGCTGCACTGATGCAACTATGCAAATGTAGCGCTTTAATGAAGACGCTCTAAGTTAAGGGGAGAGAGCTGTCTCATCAATTTAGTTAATCCACCTCCCTGAGAGGCAGTAGCTATGTTGGCAGGAACTCTCCTGCTGACATAACATTGTCTAAAAGCGGGGGATGTTAGGTCGGTATAACTATGTTGCTCAGGGGTGTGGATTTTTCACACCCCTGAGTAACATGTTATACCGATACAGGTCTGTAATGTAGACCAGACCTAAGAGTGTCTATGCAGGGCTTTGCACCAATTTAACTAAACCAATTTAATTAAACTAATTAAAGTTTGTGTGTAGACAAGGCCTCAATCAAAACCAGAATCAGAGTCCACGGTTAATTTTGTTTTTTACAGGTGTTAGGACTAAGTGGTTGGAAGTAGGGGCTTTATTCTGATAGGACATGATGGGCATGCCTGTAGTTTGTAGGTGTACCTAACCTTGTTTTGTAGGTAAAATACACTGCTTCACATGCCTAAGGAGAGTTTGAATCCAGCTATAAAATACTGGCAGTGGAATTGGGTTTTACCTAATTGTTGAATACATGCATTTTTTTCTAATTGTCAGTCATTTATTTCACTTGAAGTCAGTTTGCTGCTAATAATCACTTCCCCTGAAAATTTACTGGTAATAATGTATGTGCTTTCTTTTAATGACATTGTTGGGGACCGGAATAATACAATATTTGGATGTACATGGAATTACTTCTTTTGACAACTTTCTTTATATTCCCAACCATTTTAATCCAATCCTCCTAATGTGATCATGGGGAACCCTTGCTTTTTGTTGTATATAGCCACATAAACCAATAACTGTGTTTTACAGTAGATGCTTCCTCAGCAGCTCCTTCAAATCCCTCCTCCAGTCTCACTTTTATCATAATGCCTGCAGCTGAAAATGGATAGGTAAAGGACCAGTGGGGATTGCTAATGTATAAAATATATGCCCAAAGTTTACAAACCATGGTACCTACAAGTTAGGCTCCTAAAGCCACACTTAGGGTTATCGACACTTAAGACGTGATAGCCCCACAACTGTGCTGTTGCAGCAGTGCTGCTGTAGAGCTTCAGTGTGGATACCCGAGCGGTGGTAGCTAGGTCAATGGAAGAATTAGATCAACTTAATCGATGGGGAATTAGATCGACTTAACTATGCTGCTCAGGGGTGTGGATTTTTCACAATTCTGACCAACAAAGTTAAACCAACCTAAGTTTCCTTAGGCTCAACGGAAGTGGCCTGCTTTTTCAGAGATAATGAGCATCTTCAGCGCCCAGTTACTTCAGTGACAACTGTGGTGCTCTATCCCTCTGAAAATCAGGACTCCCTTATCTTAGGGTCTAGGTATGGATCTATGAGCCTAATCGTGGGCTCTCATACTTAAAAATGTTGGCCTATACTTTAAAATAATTTGGAACCATCAAGTTGTGCAATCAGCTAGTTTAACCATGTAAAATCACTGCACTGTGCTTGTCATCCCTAGGTTTTAAAGTGCATTGTAATCTTATTTTCACAGTGTTATTATTATTATTTATTTGTATTGTGGTAGCACTTAGGAGCCCTAGTCATTGACAGGACCCCTTTGTGGTAGGTGCTGTACAAACACAGAACAAAATGATAGTCCCTGCCCTAAAGAGCTTATAACTGAAGAATGAGACAACAGACTACATGTGGATACAGCAAATAGAGGGGAATAAGGAAACAATAACACAATACTGATTATTATTTGTACCCTCACCTCTGTCCTTCCTATTGTTTGCCATGCTCACTTGTTGAGTTTTGACTTTAGTTAGGATATTTCTACACGGCAACTAGACTCCGCATATAGGATTACAGCATCCCTGCCCCAAGGAGCTAACAATCTAAATATATGTCTACACAGCAAAGAAAAACACGCAGCTGACCCATGCCAACCAACTCAGACTTGAGAGGTTCAAGCTTCAGGGTTGTTATATTGTTGTGTAGGCCTCTGGGCTCAGGTTGGCGCCTGGGCTTTCAGACTCTGTGAGGTGGGAGGGTCCTAGAGTTTCGGTGCCAGCCCAAGCCCAGAAATCTACACAGCAGTGAAACAGCCCTGAAGCCTGAGCCCCATAAGCCTGAGTCAGCTGGCACACGCCTGACGTGGATTTTTCTTTGCTGTGTAGACATATCCTTAGATTGTTAGCTCCTTGGGGCAGGGATGCTGTAATCCTATATGTTTGTACAGTGCCTACCAGGATGGGTCCCTGATCCTAATTGGGATCTTTGGAAACTACTGTAGTACAAATAATGAATTCATTATTTTAATACAATGTGTGGGCTTCAAAGTGCATATATTTTCTATTTAGAGGTTCATATAAAAATAATAATAATAATAATAATATCCCTGATTAATCCTGAAAACCATGTTCTGTTTTTGGTAGACAGTAATGACATTTTTCTGAGGATTTCACAGGAATTTATGAGAAATGCCCTTAAAGGGCATGAGACTGAGAGTCCCCCACGGAACATCCTTTAGCTTAGGAGAAAGTATGCTGAGCAGGAAGCTCATGGGTGCTGTTAATATTTTTGTGAAGTCCATAACACTTATTATTAAACAAGGCCCTCATATTCCTATCCTAAGGGCAGGCAATTATTTTTCCCTACCCTTTTACAAATAAGGTAACTGAGAGGCTGCACAAGGTCATTTCAGGCATAACTGGGAATAGAACCCACGGCTCTTATATGATAGAGCCAAGTCTCATTCATTTAGCCACCATACCTTTTAGCAAGTAATGTCTGTACTTGTCTGTCTGTAAACACTGCTCTGGCCTCTAGACACTGACCTCTCAGAGCCAGGATTAGAAACCAGGAATCCTGAGACATAACATTCCACTGCTGTCTTATGAATAGTTGTGTAGCGCACTGGCAAAGTGTGTGTTGTGGATCAGCCCTTAAAGAAGGATACAAAACACACTTTGCCAGTGTGCTAAACAACTATTTGTAAGACAGCAGTGGAATGTTGTGTCTTCCACTCCCAGTCAATGGTAAGAAGACTCCCATCGACTTTAGTGGGAGTTGGACTGGGAACTTAAATTGGGATTTTCAAAGGAATCTAAGGGCTTCAGTTGAAATTCACTAGGAGTTGGGTGCCGAACTCCCTTTAGGCTCCTTTGAAAATCCCAGTCTTATACTGTGTGTGTGAGTGGGGGTGGCACTGGGTTTTTTACCTTGCTTCAGTCTATAAGTGTGTGTATGCATTTCTAAATTCAAGAGAATTCCTGCCACTGAAGTTCTTAGTTTATCTGGTGTATAACAGCACAAATAAGTTGATTTAAAGAAGTCTTAAACTAGTGTGACTAAAAAAAAACCCTCGCAGCTGTTGTGTAGATGCTAAAGCAGGCCCATTATAAAATGTACTATGGTATGCTATAATGGTTAAGATACCAATAAGTTCTATTTTTAGTACCATTGACTCAGTCACTTTGTGTTCAGAAAATAAGCAGTGAACATTTGCTTATTGAAAGGATTTCCTCTGAAATTATTTCTTTTTAGAGTTCATCCCTTTAAAATTTATTTAGGGAATTTGTTTTATTTTTTATTTGCTGCTTCTACTAACTACACTGCGGTTAGTAATGTAACATTTCTAATAGTTTGAAACAGTCAAAAATTCAAAAAAGATATTTTTAAAATCTTGTGCATGTGAAAAATAACAGCAATTCCTGCTTTACGTGTTCTTGATTTCTTTTGAAAATTAAAATCACGAGGGGGTCTTCCTTACTGCTACTGGTACAGTATGTTGTACTGCTGGAATTGTCAAATGTCAGTTTAACAGCTCTCCACAACTCTGATCCAATATTGCTGTCAAAATGTTTTACAACTATTCATCCAAATGTTGTAGAGCAGCTGTACTACTGGTCTGACTGAGTCATATTCCTTCTTTCCATTTGGCTATGCAGCATTATTCGTCTTTCTTCTTTTAGAATATTTGTCTATTTTTAAAATTTGCACAAGAAGGCAACAGCAACTTAAAAATAAACACTTGCACGTTGATGTAAAGTAACTATGCAATTCAAAAACTTAAATATCTTGCAGGAGAAACCTTGTGGGGAGATGGTGGGGAGATGTTTTTAATAATACTGCAAACTGAGCTCTCAGAATATTAATACTAGATTTTGGTATCTATAGACTATTTGTTTTACTTGTGTTGTTGCCCTCTTCTCCACTTCATTTTTCCTTGCTATGGCCCTCACTTTTGTTTGTTTGTTAGCAGAGGGACCAGGGACTCAGTGGCATGCAGATAGAATGCCCATATGTGGAGGTATTTCCAGTGTGCAATACAGTACGATTCATGATAAGACCAGCTCATTGCCCTGGATGCCAACTCTCTATTAGTTAAAGCAAGGCTTTGACTGTATACTAGCCAATATATACTCTGTATACTCTGCCTGGAACAAGGCTGCTTATTTTCCCTATTCCCCACCACAATCACTTCACTCCATGACCACTGATAGTAGGATACAGAGGTGCAAAATATCTGGCAAGATACTCTGTGTGAGCAGACATCTGCATCCCCACAAAGCCCTATTGATTCAATGAGGCTCTGGGGGAGCACAGAGGTCTCAGCACAGAGCAGCTTACAAGATCCTGCCTCAGCAGTTTTCTACTGTGTAAACAACCGTGGTTTAATTGTGACAATGCATACAACAGACTCTGAAAGTGAGCTAGTAATGAAGATCTGTAACCTGCAGCAAGATACATAAACAACAGTGAAATCCAATGCAAAACTGTTAGTGTGACAGTGACTGTGAGTAATGAATATTGCCACTGGAGTACGATTCACATTTCTATTCTCAATCCAGTTCCTAGTGAAAACCCCAGAATGGGCACTCAGTCACACCTGGTTGGCAGCCTATGTTAAAAAGCCCTTGATTTGATTGAGCATATGAATGAATTAACTTCATCCCTGCAGGTGGGTCCTTCAGAGTAAAGACACATAAGTAATGTGATATGGAGAAGCTTGCACTGGCACAATCAAGGAACTATGGTGTGATTGGAATAACAGAAACTTGGTAGGACAGTTCACATGACTGGAGCACAGACATGGATGGGTATAAACTGTTCAGGAAGGACAGGTATGGGAGGAAAGGTGGAGGAGTTGCATTGTATGTAAGGGAGCTGTATGATTGCTCAGAGCTCCAGTTTGAAACTGTAGAAAAGTCTGTTGAGAGTCTTTGGGTTAATTTTAGAGGCGAGAGCAACAAGGATGATGTCATGGTGGGCATGTGCTATAGACCGCTGGATCGGAAGGATGAGGTAGACGAGGCTTTCTTTAGAAAACTAACTGAAGTCTCCAGATCACAGGCTCTGGTTCTAATGGGGGACTTCAATCACCCTGACATCTGGGAGAGCAATACAGCAGTGCACAGACAATCCAGGAAGTTTTTGGAGAGTGTTGGGGACAACTTCCTGGTACAAGTGCTGGAGGAACCGACTAGGGACCGTGCTCCTCTTCACCTGCTACTTACAAACAGGGAAGAATTGGTAGGGGGAGTAGAAGTGGGTGACAACCTAGGCAGCAGAGACCATGAGATGGTTGAGTTCAGGATCCTGAAAAAAAGGAAGAAAGGAGGTAGGGGAAGTGGAAGTGGGTGGCAGCCTTGGCAGCAGAGACCATGAGATGGTTGAGTTCAGGATTCTGAAAAAAGGAAGAAAGGAGAGTAGCAAAATACGGACCCTGGACTTCAGAAAAGCAGACTTGGACTCCCGTAGGGAACTGATGGACAGGATCCCCTGGGAGACTAATACGAGGGGGCAAGGAGTCCAGGAGAACTGGCTGTATTTTAAAGAAGCCTTATTGAGGGTGCAGGAACAAACCATCCCGAAGTGCAGAAAGAAGAGCAAATATGGCAGGCGACCAACTTGGCTTAACTGCGAAATCTTTGGTGAGCTTAAACTCAGAAAGGAAGCTTACAAGAAGTGGAAATTTGGACAGATGACTAGGGAGGAGTATAAAAATATTGCTAGAGCATGCAGGGGTGTAATCAGGAAGGCCAAAGTACAATTGGAGTTGCAGCTAGCAAGGGATGTGAAGTGTAACAAGAAGGGTTTCTACAGGTATGTTAGCAACAAGAAGAAGGTAAAGGGAAAGTATAGGACCCTTACTGAATGGGGGAGGCAACGTAGTGACAGATGACGTGGAAAAAGCTGAAGGAGGCAAAAAAAAAAAAAGCATTGAGTACATCTTCCCAGACAAGGTCAGCTCCCTGACTGCTGCAAAAGCTGTGTAGAGTTGGACCTTGCGAGGGGAATTAAAAGCAATAGTAAGAGGTTTTACAGCCATATAAATAGGAAGAAAGCAAAGAAAGAAGAAGTGGGACCGCTGAAGACTATAGCTGGAGAGGAGATTAAGGATAATCTAGGCATGGCACAATATCTTAACGAATATTTTGCATCGGTGTTTAATGAGGCAAATGAAGGGATTAGGAATACTAGCAGCGTGACAGAGGGGGATACAGGAGGGGGGATTACAGTATCCGAGGTAGAAACCAAACTTGAACACCTTAATGGGGCTAAGCCGGGCGGACCGGATGATCTTCATCCGAGAATATTGAAGGAATTGGCTCGGGAAATAGCGGGCCCCTTAGCGATAATTTTTAATGAATCTGTAAACTCGGGGGTGGTTCCGTTATACTGGAGAATAGCTAATGTGGTTCCTATTTTCAAGAAAGGGAAAAAAAGTGACCCAGGTAACTACAGGCCTGTTAGTTTAACATCTGTAGTGTGCAAGGTCCTGGAGAAAATTCTGAAGGAGAAAGTAGTTGAGGGCCTTGAGGTCAATGGCAATTGCGACAAATTACAACATGGTTTTACCAAAGGCAGATCTTGCCAAACCAATCTGATCTCCTTCTTCGAGAAAGTAACGGACTTATTAGATAAGGGAAATGTGGTGGACCTAATATACCTTGATTTCAGTAAAGCGTTTGATACTGTATCGCACGAGGAATTATTGGTTAAACTGGAAAAGATGGGATCGATATGAAAATCCAGAGGTGAATAAGGAACTGGTTAATGGGGAGACTGCAGAGGGTCGTATGGAAGGGTGAACTGTCAGGTTGGAGGGAGGTCACCAGTGGAGTTCCTCAAGGTTCGGTTTTGGGACCCATCTTATTTAATCTATTTATTACTGACCTCGGAACCGATTGTAGGAGTGGGCTGATAAAGTTTGCGGATGACACAAAGCTGGGAGGTATTGCCAATTCGGAGGAGGATAGGGATATTCTGCAGGGAGACTTAAATGACCTTGTGAATTGGAGTATCAGAAATAGGATGAAATTTAATAGTGAAAAGTGTAAGGTGATGCATTTAGGGATGACTAACAACAACTTTAGTTACAAGCTGGGGACGCATCGGTTAGAAGTAACGGAGGAGGAGAAAGACCTCGGGGTCCTGGTAGACCACAGGATGACTATGAGTCGACAATGTGACGTGGCGGTGAAAAAAGCTAATGCGGTCTTGGGATGCATTAGGCGAGGTATATCTAGTAGGGATAAGGAGGTGCTGCTTCCGTTGTACAAGGTGCTGGTGAGACCTCATTTGGAGTACTGTGTGCAGTTCTGGTCTCCAATGTTTAAAAAAGATGAACTCAAACTGGAACGGGTACAGAGAAGGGCCACTAGGATGATCAGAGGAATGGAAAACCTGTCGTATGAAAGGAGACTCGAGGAGCTCGGGTTGTTTAGCCTGACCAAACGAAGGCTGAGGGGGGATATGATTGCTCTCTTTAAATATATCAGAGGGATAAATACCAGGGAGGGAGAGGAATTATTCCAGCTCAGTACTAATGTGGACACGAGAACGAATGGATGTAAACTGGCCGTGGGGAAGTTTAGGCTTGAAATTAGACGAAGGTTTCTGACTGTCAGAGGGGTGAAATATTGGAACAGCCTTCCGAGGGAAACGGTGGGGGCGAAGGACCTGTCTGGTTTTAAGATTAAGCTAGATAAGTTTATGGAGGGAATGGTTTAATGGAAAAACATGATTTAAGTCAAAGGAATACCGTGCCATGGCAGGTAAATAGTATAATGGCTAACAAGGGTCAGGCTGGAGACTCTTGCCCACATGCTCGGGGTTTTACTGATCGCCATATTTGGGGTCGGGAAGGAATTTTCCTCCAGGATAGATTGGCAGAGGCCCTGGAGGTTTTTCGCCTTCCTCCGCAGCATGGGGCAGGGATCGCTAGCAGGAGGATTCTCTGCCAATTGAAGTCTCTAAGCCACAGGATTTGGGGACTTCAACAGCAGAATCAAGGGAAAGGGTTGGGACGGCTTGGTGGCCTGCATCATGCAGGGGGTCAGACCAGATGATCATAATGGTCCCTTCTGACCATAAAGTCTATGAGTCTATAATGGGCAACACAGCCTGGGGAGTAAGTGAACAGCCCTCAGTGGTGAAAGAACAGGTTAAGGACTATTTAGAAAAGCTGGACGTACACAAGTCCCTGGGTCCAGATCTAATGCATCCCAGGGTGCTGAGGGAGTTGGCTGATGTGATTGCAGAGCTATTGGCCATTATCTTTGAAAATCCGTGGTGATCGGGGGAGGTCTCGGACGATTGGAAAAAGGCAAATATAGTGCCGATCTTTTAAAAAGGGAAGAAAGAGAACCCAGGGAACTACAGACCAGTCAGCCTCACTTCTGTCCCAGGCAAAATCATGGATCAGGTCCTCAAGGAATCCATTTTGAAGCACTTGGAGGAGAGGAAGGTGATCAGGAACAGTCAACATGGATTCACCAAGGGCAAGTCATGCCTGACCAACCTGATTGCCTTCTATGATGAGATAACTGGCTCTGTGAATATGGGGAAAGGGTGGATGTGATATATCTTGACTTGAGCAAAGCTTTTGATACAGTCTCCCACAGTATTCTTGCCAGCAATTTAAAAAAGTATGGATTGGATGAATGGACTATAAGGTGGATAGAAAGATGGCTAGATTTTTGGGCTCAACGGGTAGTGATCAACGACTCGATGTCTAATTGGCAGCCGGTATCAAGCACCCCAGGGTCAGTCCTGGGGACAGTTTTGATCAACATCTTTATTAATGATCTGGATGATGGGATTAATTGCACCCTCAGCAAGTTCACAGATGACACTAAACTGGGGAGAGAGGTAGATATGCTGGAGGGTAGGAATAGGGTCCAGAGTGACCTAGACAAATTGGAGGATTGGGCAAAAAGAAATCTGATGAGGTTCAACAAGGACAAGTGCAGAGTCCTGTACTTGGGACAGAAGAATTCCATGCACTGCTACAGGCTGGGGACCGATGGCTAAGCAGCAGTTCTGCAGAAAAGGACCTGGGGATTACAGTGGACGAGAAGCTGGATATGAGTCAGCAGTGTGCCCTTGTTGCCAAGAAGGCCAATGGCATACTGGCCTGTATTAGTAGGAGCATTGCCAGCAGATCGAGGGAAGTGATTATTCATCTCCATTCATCACTGGTGAGGCCACACCTGGAGTATTGCGTCCCCCCACTACTGAAGGGATGTTGACAAATTGGAGAGAGTCTAGAGGTTATTTAGTCTGCAGAAGAGAAGAGTGAGGGGGGATTTGATAGCAGCCTTCAATTATCTGAAGCCTCCTGCTACAAGACAGGCCCAGAAGAGAAACCAACAGAACTCCACTGGCCATCACCTACAGTTCTCAGCTTAAACCTCTCCAATGCATCATCAGTGATCTACAACCCATCCTGGACAATGATCCCTCACTTTCACAGACCTTGGGAGGCAGGCCAGTCCTCGCCCACAGACAACCTGCCAACCTTAAGCATATTCTCACCAGCAGACACGCACCGCACCATAACAACTCTAACTCAGGAACCAACCCATGCAACAAACCTCGATGCCGACTCTGCCCACATATCTACACCAGCAACACCATCACAGGACCTAACCAGATCAGCTACAACATCACCTGCTCATTCACCTGCACGTCCACCAATGTTATATATGCCATCATATGCCAGCAATGCCCCTCTGCTATGTACATTGGCCAAACTGGACAGTCACTTCGCAAGAGGATAAATGGACACAAGTCAGATATCAGGAATGGCAATATACAAAAACCTGTAGGAGAACACTTCAACCTCCCTGGCCACACAATAGCAGATGTAAAGGTAGCCATCTTACAGCAAAAAAACTTCAGGACCAGACTCCAAAGAGAAACTGCTGAGCTCCAGTTCATTTGCAAATTTGACACCATCAGATCAGGATTAAACAAAGACTGTGAATGGCTATCCAACTACAGAAGCAGTTTCTCCTCCCTTGGTGTTCACACCTCAACTGCTAGCAGAGCACCTCACCCTCCCTGATTGAACTAACCTCGTTATCTCCATACTGATTTATACCTGCCTCTGGAGATTTCCATTACTTGCATCTGAAGAAGTGAGGTTCTTACCCACGAAAGCTTATGCTCCCAATACTTCTGTTAGTCTCAAAGGTGCCACAGGACCCTCTATTGCTTTTTACAGGGGGAAAACTGTTTCTCATATTGTTATTTTAGCCCTACTAAACCATAGCAGAAAAGTCACTTTCAAGACTGTTTAGAAGTCATACTTATAATTGGGCCCAACCCTGCGATATGCTGACTTCCCTCTAGCAGGTGTTGAGCTCTCTTTAGGGTATGTCTATATTGGCAGAGTTACAGCGCCGGCAGTTACAGCGCCGCTCGAGAGCGCTGAAGGGAAACTGCTGTTGTGTGTTCACACTGTCAGCTGCCTGCGCAGTAGCGTGTTCACACTTGCAGCGGTATTTGGAGTGGTGCACTCTGGGCAGCTGTCCCACAGAGCATCTCTTCCTCTTCTGCTGCTAAGAGTTGTGGGAAGGCGAAGGAGGTCACAGGGCATCCTGGGTCCTGTCCCAATGCCCCATGATGCATTGCTTTGCATCCCAGAAATCCCTGTGCTTCCGTCTGCATTAGACGCAATCTTTCAACCGTTTGTGTACTTCATGCTCTGCCTCTTCGGTCTGCAGGAATGGATCCCGCACTGTTGACCAATATGCTGCTCGCAATCACTAACACATCACGAGTGGCAGTGGAGTTATTCCTTAAACTACAAAGGCAAGAGGAGTTCAAGATTGATCTCGCCCCGCATAGTACCTATGACACGAGATTGCTTGTGGCATTCATGGAGGTGCTGGCCACAGTGGAATGCCACTTTTGGGTTCAGGAAACAAGCACTGAATGGTGGGATCACATCGTTGTGCATGTCTGGGATGACAAGCAGTGGCTGCAGAATTTTCGGATGAGGAAAGCCACATTCGTGGGACTGTGTGATGAGCTCACCCCAGCTCTGTGACACAAGGACATGAGAATGAGAGCTGCCCTGTTGTTGGAGAAGTGTGTGGCAATTGCACTGTGGAAGCCGGCTACTCCAGACTGCTACCGATCGGTCACTAACCAGTTCGGAGTGGGAAAGTCGACCGTTGGACTCGTGTTGACGGAAGTGTGCAGGGCCAGATGAATTACATTCTGCTCTGAAAACCGTGACTCTGGGCAACATGTGTGACATTGTGGATGGCTTTGCACAAATTGGCTTCCCTAACTGCAGAGGGGCGATAGATGACATACATATTCCAATTTTGGCACCAGACCACCTAGCCACTGAGTATATTAATCGGAAGGGGTATTTCTCTATGGTTCTCCAGGCGCTTGTGGATCACCGTGGGGGTCCAGAAAGGTGCATGATGCACGCATCTTTCAGAACACTGGCCTGTTCAGGAAGCTGCAAGCAGGGACTTTCTTCCTGGACCAGAAGATCACCATAGGGGAAGTCAAAATGCCAATTGTGATCCTGGGGGACACTGCCTACCCCTTAATGCGGTGGCTTATGAAGCCATACACAAGGAACCTTGACAGCAGCAAGGAGCAGTTCAACAACAGGCTGAGCAAGTGCAGAATGACTGTTAAGTGTGCTTTTGGCCGTTTAAAGGCCCATTGGCGCTGCCTATATGGGAGGCTGGACCTGGCTGATGACAATATTCCTATGCTTATAGCCGCGTGCTGTACACTCCATAATATTTGTGACGGGAAGAGTGAAAGCATCACTCAAGGCTGGACCGCTGAGGCTCAGTGCCTGGAGGCTGAGTTTGAACAGCCAGAGACCAGGGCTATTAGAGGGGCATAGTGCAGGGCCGTAAGGATCAGGGATGCCTTGAGGCAGCAATTTGAAGCTGCAAGCCACTAATATTTGTTGCTATGCTCAGGAGTGCAGTGCTTGTAATGCTAGGAGGTGATTGTGATTGGCGCAGATGATGCCCAGTGAAGGTTTAAGAAAATTGCCTGTTGATTTGCAGGCTCTGTTTGCTTTCAATTAATGGAATAAAGATTGCTTTCAAACCAAAACAATTATTTTATTAAAAAAAAAAAAAAAACGGAGGACAGAGACAAACAAAAAAACACATCAGCACTGTGAGGAATGGGGGAAGGGGAGGTGGGGTCCCGGGACAGTTAAAGATTTGTGTATGTCCAGGTATCATATGCAGCCTTATCCTTTGGAGTACAGTGCAGTGGGTACTGTACTTCAGCAGGGCTAAATTGCAGAGGGATGGATGTTGAGTGTGGTGGGTACTGGGAGTCCGCAGGGCTTGGCTGTGACGGGGCAGGAGTGGAATGCAACAGGTACAGAGTGGAGCCAGGAGGTTGATAAGCGGTGTCTGGGGGGCGCATGGGAAAGAGTTTTGCGACGGGGGGGCAGACACGGAGCTGTTTGGTTTGCAGTGCTAGTAGCACCTGGATAGTGTCCGCTTGGCGCTCCATAACATTTAAGAACTGCTCCGTGGCTTCATTCTGGCACACTGCGTTCTCCTTTCGGTCCCTCTTCTTGCTGTCCTGCCACTCCTTCAATTCTTGTTTTTTGGCCGCGGAGTGCACCGTGACATCACGCAGAAAGTCCTCTTTAGTTCTTTGTCGCCGCTTTCTAATTCTGAGCTGCTGTTCAGCCATCGATAACAAAGAAGGAGGCTGCGCTCCCAAGGTCATATCTGTGAAGCCAAAATGCAACAATTTACAGAAGCAGTATTGTTTGCAACACACAGACCACTGATTTAAAACACAGCTACTATTCACATACCTGTCACTAACTGGCTGACCCCAGGCAAACACACACGAGCCACAAGACCCCCTTCCCCCCCAAATGGTTAGTAACCACAGGAGCAGTGGAAATCAGTGTTCCAGGACCATACTGTACACTGGGCACTTGGCTCTTAGGGAGAGCCAGCACTGTAGGGGGAACCTTATAATCATTACTGTCCCCACATTTTCCACAGGCTGTGTTCATTATGGAAGTTATCTCGCTGCAGAGGGTGAGCAGGGAATTAAGGGAGGGTCGTCTCCAAGACTGCAGCTTCCATTCTGGCCCTTATGCAGCTCTCCTGTGTGCGGCAATGGTCCCCCCGTCCCCCAGTGACAGCAGAGTGGCACAGGAAAGTTACCCTTAATGAGGCAAGAAACAAAGCAGCTCTGCCAAAGAACCTGTGGCAGTGGATTGCCCAGTATCTCCATGAGAGTTTCCAGGAGATCTCTGAGGCAGATTCCTGTGAGGTGAGGGAATCAATCAACAGCCTGTTCCGTTGCTCAGACTAGGCATGTGGTGGTACGCGCATCATACAGACAGAAGTCTGCTTTCTGCAACCCTCCTGCCCCCAGCAACTTGCTTCAGCGATTCCCAAAATCAAAGCCACTTACCAGGGGCCTCCTCTCCTGTTTGCGCTTCGCCAAGATCCGACAGCTGTGACTGGCTACCCTCTTCTGGGGTAGAGAAGAGCTCCTGGCTGAATGCATCTCTGGCCTCCGAGTCATCCTCTGTCTCTGGGTCCCCCTGTCCCTCCACATCCTCATCCAAGATTTCCTTCTCCAGGCTCAGTTCACTCTCAACTGGCATATGAGCCACCAAAGTATCGACAGTCACCACCAATTATCACATCCAGCTCTTCGTAGAACCGGCAGCTCGTGGGTGCAGCATTGGATTGACAGTTTGCCTCCTGCACCTTGTGGTAGGCATTCCACAGCTCCTTCACTTTGACCCTGCACTGCTGTGTGTCCCGGTCATGGCCCCTTTCTATCATGCATCGTGAAATCTGTCCGTCGGTATCATAATTCCTACGGCTGGAGTGCAGCTGGGACTGGACAGCCTCCTTTCCCCAAATGCTGATGAGGTCCAGCAGCTCGGCATTGCTCCAAGTGGGGGATTGCCTGGTGCGTGGAGCAGGCATGGTCACCTGGAAAGATACGCTGAGACCACTGCATGGGTCACCAGCAAATAGGAAGGGGACTTTCAGAATTCCCAAGGAATTTAAGGGGTGGAGCTCACAATTGGTCGCCTGAGGGCAAGGCAGTAGTGTTCAAACTGATGACCAGAAAGGTGAGAACAGGCATTGTGGGATACTTCCTGGAGGCCAGTTGCAGCGCTGTAATCAACCAGGGTGTCTACACTGGCACTGTGGCGCTGTAGCCCAGGCACAGAAAGCTGTATGCTTCGTCAGGGTGTTTTACCGCGCTGCAACTGTGCAGTTTCTGCGCACTAGGTTGCTTGGCAGTGTGTACGCTTCGGGAGTTACACCACAGAAAGCTGCTTTACTGCACAGAAACTTGCCAGTGTAGACAAGGCCTTACTCTTTACTGAAGTCACGAGCTCATTGAAGGCATGGGTGTGTATGGCAGAAACCTGAATTATTTATACTGTAATTGGGAAGCAGGAGGTAGAAATTGTCTGGATGTATTGCTTGACTGATTGATTTACTGTGCTATAATACATTCTATAAGTGTAACTCTGTTTCAGAATTATTGTAACACAAAGTAAGGCTCCAATCCTGCAAAGACTTAACTTTACATCCCTAAGTAGTTCTACTGAGTTCAGTAGGACTACGCACATGTATGAAGTTAAGTATGTGTGTAAGTCTTTGCAGGATCAGGACAGAAGGGACAATATACATGCCATACTATGTCAATTGAGCATGTGAAATGCCTTTATAGTAAATGTTATCTTTCAAAATGTCTGTTTACATTTTAGATGATACTCCTCCTGAAAACACCTTTCCTTTGGCTTTTCCAGAACTAGAACAGCAACTTCAGGTAAACTTTGAATTTTATTTGTAACTGATTCTATACCATCTATATTAGATTAAAAAAAAAAAAAAAGCTTGAAACAATATATTTGTGCTGTTATAGTTAAGTTACTGTAAGTGTTTCAGTGGTGCACATCTGAGCTCTAAAAATTTATGGGACTGCACATTTGCATAGAGAGAGAAACTATATCAACAAGGTGATTGGTTTGAATTTTCAACCCAGTGCAGGGAAATTTGGCCATTGTGGCAGTTTCAGTTTTTTTTTTTATTTACAAATTATTTGTGTGCAAACCTTAGCAGGGCCCATCCTGCTGCCATTGGACTGAATAGGAGTTTCACTGCTGATTTCAATGGGAGAAGGATTGTGCCGATACTTTGTAAAATGGTTTAAAGCCCATATCCAGTCCAAGATAGGCTCCTGGCAAGATACTTCACTGAGGCTACAAAGCATTCAGTGAAGATGGGGCAAGAAAGGACTGGTATACAAAGGTTTTTCTTGCATTTCACTCCTAAACTTAATCTTAGGCCATCCTGGTACCAAGTCAGTCTCCAGCATAAATTAGAGCAGGGGTTCTCAACCTTTTTCTCTCTGTGGCCCCTCCCAACATGCTATTAAAAACTCCATGGCCCACAAGTGCCACAACAACTGTTTTTCTGCATATAAAAGTCAGGGCCGGCGTTAGGACGTAGCAAGCAAGGCAGTTGCCCAGGTCCCATGCTCCAGGGGGCCCCACAAAGCTAAGTTGCTCAGACTTAGGCTTCCGTACTGGGTGGCGGGGCTCTGGGCCTCAGCCTTCAGCCCCATTCAGTGGGGCTTCAGCGTTCTGCCCTGGGCCCCAGCAAGTCTAATGCTGGTCCTGCTTGGCAAACCCCCCTGAAATCTGCTTGCGGCCCCCTAGGGGGCCCTGGACTCCTGGTTGAGAACTGCTGAATTAGAGTATCCTGAAGGTTACCCTAATTTATGCTGTTTGGTCAACAGCCCCCACTACAACAGTCAGTGATCACAAGGATGTAAACACCTAGCCATGTTCCCTTTGCCTCAGCCACACTTTCGACATAGGAGCTGCTACAGTGATGGGGGAATCCTCCTGCCGCCTGCTAAGATGGCTTTAGGGCTGTAGTTTGTGATGCAAGGATAACACAAAGCAGGCCAACTCACCACAGAATTGGACCATTTCTTTGGGTCCATGGAAACTCAGAGGTTTAGGAGGCAAAGAGCTGGCTCCCTGTTCCTAGGGTCAGTGCCCCTCCATAGTAACAGCAGAATGACAACAGTTTCATTTTTGATGGCTGCTTCAGATCAGATCCTTCCCAGGAACACTCAGGCTCATGTAAATGACAGCAGGCATCCTCTGACATTTAAATGCAAAGGCAGGTGCTTTCCTTACATAAACTGGGAAATATTTTCAAAGGAGCTATGTGGTCCAATGATGTTTCCTTAGCTGTCTTTTGTCAACTAAGGAGATGATGCCAGGGAGCCACTGGTCTGGAGAAACCTAATTTTCTGTGCTTCCCACTATTCACCAAAAAGATGGCAGGGGAAGGGCTGGAGGATAACGGAGGCTGTCCTCACCCTCCCCATCAGAATACAGAGAACAGGGGTGGGCCTGTGGGATTTGTAGGGAAGGTAAGAGGAATGGGCCCAGAATACTGAATTCTGGTGTAAAGCTTGGTGAGGTGCATGATGGTATGTTAGCCTTTCTTCAGTCTGCTGATCTTCCTGCTGGCTCAGAAGGCTGTGGATATTTTCTGCAGCATATAGCCCTAATTTGATTGAGCCAGTAGTTTTTAATGGCTAGAGCACTGCATGGGAGTCAGGAAACCTGGGTGCTATTCCCAGCTCTGCAGTGACTTCCTGTGTGACCCTGGACAAGTCACTTCACCTCTCTGTGCATCTGTTTATCCTGTGTAAAATGGAAATAGTGATGTTTACTTTTCTATGTAAAACACACTGAGATCTCTGGATGAAGAGTGCTATGTATGACTATCTTTGCTGCTTGTGATATTTAAAAACAAAGTTACCCAGATAATCTGTTATTGCTACTTTACATCCAAAGTGTCTATTTTTTTAATTTTTAAATTTTTAAAAAATTGTTTGCGGTGTTGGTCCCAGGATGTTAGAGAGACAAGATGGGTGAGGTCATATTTTTTATTGGACCAAATTCTGCAGGTGAAAGAGAGAAAACGCATGGGTGAACACTTTTCACAAAACGATCTTATCTGACCTCTCAGTCCTCATCTACAAAGGAAACCTGCACAACACCTTCAAAAGATGAGCTTGGAAACTTAAATTCATAAAACTGTGGGCTGGTCCACACTGGGGCCGGGGATCGATCTAGGAAACACAACTTCAGCTACGAGAATAGCGTAGCTGAAGTCGACGTTTCCTAGATCGAACTAAGTTTACTTACTGCGGGTCCACGCGGTGCAGGCAAGCTCCCCCGTCGACAGCGCTTCCTCCTCTCAGCGAGCAGGAGTTCCGCAGTCAACGGTGGAGCGCTTCTGAGATCGATTTATCGCGTCCAGATGAGACGCAATAAATCGATCCCAGAAGATCGATCTCTACCCGCCGAATTGGGCGGGTAGTGTGGACCTACCCTGTGTCACCAGATCCCCTCACCACAGGTGGCACCTCCCCCTGGCCACTCTGGGAATTAGCTCTTTCCCAGTCCAAGGCCCACTTTGGCCACTCGCTCACGCTTTCTGCGACTCAAGGTGCTCCTTCTTCGTGACTTGGCCCTCCAGCCAGGTCCCTATGCATGTTTCCTCCTTCTGAGGTATCAAACTCAGTTCCTTACCTGCAGTCTTAGTCAGCCTTTTCATTCACTGCCCTGATGATGCTACTTTCACAGTGGCTGGTAGACCATCTGGGACCACCCTCTACTCCAGATTCCAGCTCAGGACCCTCTAGTCAGCAGCCAAGGTTTGCACCATCCTAAACCTTGCTTCCTTTTTGCCTGAGCCTTTCGTACTCCTTCTGGCTCTGATACCCACCACAGTCCCCCAGGTTTGCCAGCCCAATATTTCTCCTCTCAGGGAGTAACTGAAGGCTAATTTCTATAGCCCCAAACACACACTTCTCCCAGGGAGTGACTACAGACTACTTCCCTGCAGCCTCTCTCTGCTATCAGTTCTCTGGCTTTGTAGAACCCCATTCTCATTCCTACACAGATGATCTTCCCTTAATTAGGGCTTTCCTCTCAGCCTTAGTTCCCCCAGTTTGCAGCCTAATTAATTGGCCCCTCTGGTCTACATTAACCCCTTCAGGGCAAGTGTGAAGAACACACCCTATCACACTCTGCTAGACACTAAAAATCTCTCTGCACTAAAAACCTCTTGCAGCCTTGAAATGGATCATCCCACTGCCATTCATCACTATCCGGATACACCCACCCTTTGTGCACTTGCTTATGGGAGAACTCTGCAGAACTGATCTTGGTACTCCACAGAACGTGTGCACTTCCCATTGGGCTGTGGAGCTTTGTCAGTCCGCTATAAGCAGAGATTCTGCAGAGGTGAAGATCCAGATCCAGAATAAATATTTCTAGATGACTAATTGCAAATATTTAGTGCTTTATAGCCATTCTTAAAACAGAGCACTTTTGATAATTGAAAGTTAAATGCTTTTTCTGAAAAATGGAAATCTTCATTCCAGTATTCTGATCTACTTAGTGAAGTCACAGCAAGAACTTTGTTCTAAAAATACATTTCTGAAAGTTCCATTTTCCATTACTCTGCAATGGAAAAATTCCAAGGAGTATTACTTGCTTTGTATTAAACAAAACAAACTGCAGCACAGCTCTGATAGGCTGCATCAGGAAGACATTATAGGTGGGCCTCTAGGGCCCACTAGCCTCAGAAAGTTCAGTGTGTACTAACTACACAGCAGGCTAAACTATCTAAGTAGAAAAGTTGAATCATTCTGACATATTACAATTAATAAAATAAATAAATCCGTATGCAGAAATTACCAGGCTGCTCAACTAAAGCAGAGCTGATATAAATAAAGCTCCCCGTTCTTCCACTTTCTTCATCATGTTGTCCTTAGCCCCAGTTCAGCAAAACACTTAAACGTGTGCTAAGTACCACTGAAGTCAGATGCTTCCTGAATAAGGATGAACTTAAGTACATGCTTATGTGTTTTTCTGAATCGGAGTCTTGGGTCCAGTCCTGTTTCCCTCACATTGGACTCATGCAGTCTATGGGAGAGGGGACATGCTTTCTGCATTTGGGAGATTACTGTGAGGAAGTAAAAACCTCTATCCCTCCCCTGGTTCTTCTGAGGGGGCTTTCTTGATTAATAGTGCTATGAGAGGTGACTGCACTGCCTGAAATCACATTTTTTTAACTAAAAGATATGCACCATATTTAGACATCTACTCAACACCTAATGCCTGAAATGGATATTTAGATTGCTGACTATAGATGAACGTGTCCAACTTTAGACACCCAAGTTATTGGGCCCTGTCTCTCCAGTCTCTGCTCCCGATATGTTTTGCTCCATCTGTCTCCTCCTCTCTCAGTTATGCTTTCCACTCTCTTTGGGTGTTCCTGTTTTCCCCTGAATAAGGAAGAATGTAGTCATGAAAAATTGTTCTTATAAAAATAATGAAACTCCCTTCCATGGCCTTACATGAAATCATGAACTTGATTCTCAGCAGCACTGGTTTCATGCAGTATAATACTGTTGAAATCAATAGAGTTAGATTAGCATAAAATTGATGTAACTGAAAGACTTGCCTCATTTATGCAGTCACAGGTAAATTTAAGTCAGATTTTATTGGGAAAGTAATGAGAATGTTCAGTGCTATAAAAAAGAGAAGTTTGTTATGTGAGAACAGAAGAATGGCCATACTGGGTCCATAACGGTCCATTTAGCCCAGTGTACTGTCTTCTGACAGTGGCCAGTGCCAGAGGCATCAGAGGGAACAAACAGAACAGCACAATTATCAAATGATCCATCCCCTGTTGTCCAGTCCCAGCTTCTGGCACTTAGATGTATAGGGATACCCAGAGCATGGGGTTGCATCTTGACCATCTTGGCTAATAGCCATTGATGGACCTATCCTCTGGGAACTTATCTAATTCTTTTTTTAACTCAGTTATTCTGTTGGCCTTCACAACATCCGCTGGCAACAAGTTCCACAGGTTGACTGTGTGTTGTGTGAAGAAATCCTTCCTTCTGTTTGTTTTAAACCTGCTGCCTATTAATATCATATGTTATGTGGAGAGGTAAATAACAGTTCCCTATTCACTTTCTCCACACCATTCATGATTTATAGACCTGTATCATATCCCCCCTTAGTTGTCTCTTTTCTAAGATGAACAGTCCCAGTCTTTTTAAACTCTCCTCATATGGAAGCTGTTCCATACCCCTAATCACTTTTGTTGCCCTTCTCTGTACCTTTTTCAATTTCTAATATATATTTTTGAGATAGAGTAACCAGAAATGCATGCAGTATTTGAGGTGGGGATGTACCACGGATTTATGTAGTGGCATTATGATATTTTCTGTCTTGTTATCCATCCCTTTCCTAATGGTTCCTAACATTGTTAGCTTTTTTGACAGCTGCTGCACATTAAGCAGATGCTTTCAGAGAATTGTCCACAATTACTCCAATATCTCTTTTTTGAGTGGTAACAACTAATTTAGAACCCATCATTTTGTATATTGTCTGTTACCAGCTGTCCCCCTGCTGCATTCCTTTTTTCCCCTCTCCTTTCTGTTTGCCCTGTGTGGCTGCCCCTCCCGGCCATTGTGCTAACTAAAGTCACAGCCCTATTCATAGGAATGGCTTGTACAGACTAACTGGAGCCATTGCTCTGCCTAGGGAGGGGGCTTCTTGCTTCTTTGTTTGGTTCCTTTGTTCAGACCTGGGCTCAGTGCGGGGGGGGGGGGGCACTGCCCAGAAATGCAAGACCTGAAGTGGCTAACTAATTAAGCATATGAGTCATACCTGTGGCTCAGAACATGCCTATGCTTACCTGCAGCCTTTCCCTGCCTTCTCTCCTCCCCTGTATCAAGAGGAGCCCAATCAAAAGTACTGGTGGGAAACTGCCTGAGTTTGCCTTTAAAGCCAGACATTTTCTGATCAGACCTCGGAGAAGGTCCTTGCTTTGCCACCTGGTCTGATCAGCTAGGGGTCTTTGGGGGGGGCCCTCTCCCCGCTCTCGTTTGTTTTTGAGCGTACCCCCGTTTTTTAAATTCCCCTCCCACGAACAATGAATTTGTGCCTGGAGATCTCCTGATTATTATAAACGAATCGAGTCCTCTCTCCATCCTTCGATGCTACTGCCGTTCCTGTCTCTGTGCTTGCTGCTGTCCTGGGGATTGGTAAGAACTCCCTCTTGCAAACTTCCCCTGTCCTAGCTGCTGGCCTTGTTTCCCCAGCAGACAGACCCAAGCTAACTCCTTGGTCTGTATCTGTAATCTGTTTCTTGCTTCACAGCGCCTTTGCTGCTGGAAATAAGCCTGTGCCACTGCTAGGCTGTGCCTTCCTGGACTGTATCCTGGGCTGCCGGCTTGCAGCCACCCCACTGCTGCAGCCACCACTAGTTAACCCCCCCTGCCCTCCCGGGGGTGTACCGGGGCACACGCCACTCTGCCCTCCGGAACTGCTCCCCCTCCCGATCAAAGAAGCGGCATAGTGTAAGGTGCACCTATTAGAATCAGGTTCTTAGTCTAGATAAGTTGTAATTTCATTTTGCATAGCTGTGGTTAAGTTAGGTTTAAAGAATTGTTTGTATTGTGTTCTGTTACTTGCTAATTTGTGTATTCTTGGTTAAGTTAGATCATAGATAAGATTTTGCTGTGTTCTGTATAATTGTGGTTAAGTCTGTCTTCCTGCTGCCCTAACCCCCCCCCCCCCGAGCTTGCCCGTGTCTCCCCCCAAGCTCCCCAGTCACTCGTTGCAGTCTCTCTACTGTTTAAACTTGCAGCCTGTCTGCTGTGTGTGTGTGTGTGTGTGTGTGTCTCTCTCTCTTAATCCCTTCCCCCACATGCTCACCCCGCTCCTTCGGCTGCCAAACCTCAAGTGTATTACTGAAGTCTAGCATAAAACCCCATTGGTTACCCTTTTTCTCTCTAACACCCCTCACATTTTACATTTATACCACTGTGACACATTTTTACCTAGAGTTGTTGGTTATTTAACACATTTTACCCATAACTGTTAGTTGGTAATATGCTGCTGTGACACACCCTTTACATAGAAATTGTTAGCTACCTGTTACATTTATACTTCAGTGTTAATTGGTTACCACTGTATTGTACCCCACTATTGAAACCCCCTATCCTATTTACTAAAAGAAACCCCTCCCCAATTGTCTACCTTAACAAACCCCATACCCCTCACTATTGAATTTTCCCTGTTTTTGCATTTTCTTAATAAAGTTTATTTTGCACCCCACCAGTGCAGTAGTTGTCCCCCAAGATCCCCTACCTGATGGCAGGGTCATATATATATATTTAGGATTATGTTTTCCAATGTGCATTACTTTGCACTTATCAGCATTGAATTTCATGTGTCATTTTGTTGCCCAGTCATCCAGGTTTTGTGAGATTCCTTGGTATGTAACAGATAAAATTAGTAGCCAGTCCTGTCTGCTCTCAGCCTTTATAATGACACTTAAAATTGTAGTGACCATAAATAAAGATGTACAAATTATTTTGCAAAGGTGTAAAAAGTACATTATAATTTTAAATATTCACTTAATTCTAAAAGTGCCTTAACATCCTATATTTGCACTTAATAGTCCATGAACTTATCCATTTGTTCTGTAGTAATAACATTATAATGTTAGCATTTATAAGACATCCATACCAAGATTATTGGGACACCGTACTAGGACTAGAAAATAACCAACTCTCTCCAGAGTAGATCCAAAGTCTGTCCACTTCCTCCTGAGTGTGGTAGTACAGTTTCTAGACCAATCATCAGACCCATCCTATTACTTTAGAGGAAAATTAATTGATGGATTATGGTTGCATAGTGGAAGCTAGTTACCGCTTACCTGGTCATCAGTTTGGTACACAGTGGTTGCTATTGTTATGGAGGTATGTTGCAGGGCATTGTGATCAACATGGCAAATGCACAAGAGGTCATTACTGGGCTTCCCAAACTATGCAGGATGTGTAGAGGGAACCCAAATATCCATTCTGTCCCTCCACATCAAGCCCAGAGGTACATCTGACAAAAAGGGCTATCATGGTGATGCCAGCTTAATGGACCATAGAGTATGTCTATACTGGAGCTGGTAGTCTAATGTCCAGCTGAGGTAGACATACTTGCACTAGCTGTGATTGAGCTAGTGCACTAAAAATAGTAGACGCTACAGTGGTGAAGGCGGCAGGACAGCTAGCCACCGCAAGTGTGATCCCATTCAACACCCTATGCATTTAGCCCATCCCTCTGCAGCTACACTTCTGTTTTTAGCATACTAGCTTGAACAGAGGTATATCTAGCCAAGCTGGAACTACCCCTCCAGCTCCAGTGTAGTCATATCCAGGTTAGCTGATCTCTATATGTGTACACAGGCAGGCCAGACACAGTGTATGATGCAAACATTTTTATAAACTCCAGACTTTTCGGGAGCGGACACGTCTGTGTTGCTGCTATCCAACAAAATTTATATTAATGGAATCTTCATCCCCACATTATTCTCAGTGAGCCTGTGTATCCACTGCTTCCCTGAATTAAGAAGCTATATCCCAACTCACTGTTGTCAACTCTCGTGATTTTATCATGAGTCTCACAATATTTGGTGTTTTTCTTTAAGACCCGGCTCCTGGAGTTATGAGAAGCTCAGCATTTTTTTTTAATGAAAGTTTCTAGCCCTCATGGTTGCAGAGAAAAGCTTGAAAACATGACCTGAGTGCACCCTAAAGGCCCTCAAACAGAAGGTAAATAAAAAGAATCCAAAATGTTTTGCTTTATTATTATTATTATTATTAATCTCATGTTTTAAAGCCAATCTCACGATTTTTGAACACTTGGGTTTGGCAGTGCGACCAGCTACCCAAACTAGGACAATTCAACTACAAACTTGGTGGGTGTAGGATGGTGATGTATTATGGATTTGAAAGGTTAAGTGCAAAGGGGCAGGTGACAATGGCAAAGAATCACGGAAAGTTGCTTTCTTCAAACAATGAACATCTTCATTAGAATAAGAAAAACAGCATAATCCCAAAAGATTATCTCTTCTTTGCTGTGGAGCTTCTTCCTAGACTCTTCCTCCAAGCCGTCCTGCCTGGCTTCCTGCTACACTGAAAGAAACAGTGCACATATCCTCACACAGAAGGACTGATGACATGCAGTTACAGTACAGGATCTCCGAATGTCTGCCTGTTGCATTCTGTACAAAGTTTGTGCAAGCCTGACCGAGTGTTCAATAAACTATGGAGGCTTTAGGCCTTGCTGCAAATTAAGCACAGCTGGACAGACAACATCCTCACCTGAACCTGTGACTTTAGTCAATGCTGCTTGTATTAGCTCGGTGAACCAAATGAGAGTTGCTGTGGGCACATATTTTGCCAGTGCAAGGGAATGAGGTTGGATGATGCTAAAATAAGAAGGATTAAATGTTGGCAACTGCTGCTATTAAATATAACAATGTTTCCTTTGTGGCGGCGTGTGTTTTTTTTTTAAATCTTTTGTTGCAGATATGCTTTTATATATTAACTGTATGGCATAGTGAAATGATACTATATTGAGAATAAACTAAAGTATTCCTGTTGGACTCAACATAAATCCTGTAAATCAAATCGATTAAGTATTCTAATATGCAGGCCAGACACAACCAGTGGCCAGTGCAACCTAACAAAACATTACGAAAAAAAATGCACAGACTTTAAGGACAAGAAATGCATGTTCTGGGAATTCCCATTCTCTTTTTCCCTGCTCTTTAGTAGTTGGATTGCTGTGAAAATGCATTGTTGGGAGCCAACAGGACACTAATAATTACGTGTCATTGTTCTGTGAAGGTGAGATAACGATATATGCTGAACCACTACAATAGCTTCTTTGAGATAATGGTGCTTGAGGCCTTTGCCCTTGCATTTGTTCTTTCAGGACTTGCCTCTGCAGACTCATTTCTTGGTGGTAACAGATTTATTCCCTCATTAATTCTCTGTCCTCTTGCCTAAATCAAAAATACTTTCTCCTTTCTGCAAGTAAACATTTTAGCAGAATCTCCTTGCCATGCTCCTCTGCACGTCAAAAAAGAGAACTTTTCTTGTTTTCCCATTTCCTTCCCCAGAGATGGCACTTGTGATGCCAGATGCCCAGCACCTCTCCTGCCCTGTGATGGATTTGGTGCAGTAGTGGCCGGTAAGCCAGTGGGCTAACTAATCAGCCTGTGCACTAAAGTACACTCTCCAGCTACAGGATTCCAGTCCTCCTTTCTTCAGAGGTTCTCTTTTATTTCTTCAAAATAACACAAGTTCTGTATACCAAACTATCCTTTCCTCCCCTTGGCTCAGGTTCCTCCAGAAGATTTTATTTACTCCACCTGCAGGATCACACTCCACAGGCCCTCTGTCTGGGAGTTAAGGCGAGTCTCCCTGCTTCTGCAGGCTATCTGCCTGAGAGTCATACATAAACCTGTTTCTTTCCCCTGACCTAGGGACTCCTGCAAGAGCCTACCCACTCTGTGTAGCTTTCTGGTTCAACTCAGCTACTTGTAGTTTTTTTGTGAGCATCAAGTGATCAAGTTTTCACCTCATCTGTAGCCTCACAGCATCAGCTGTGAGGCAGCTGATTTATCACAGGGGGGCTGGATCTAACTCTTTTTAAGTAGCCAGCCAGCCTACGACATGATCATTGAAATGAGAAAGTTAGCACATTAAGTAGTGGCACATCCAATCCTCAAAATAGCAAGAAATATGATAGCGTTGGTTTCAAATTCCAATTTCTTCTTACAAAGCACTTTGTTTTGGTGATTCTCCCGAAAAGAAAGTAGGAAACAAAGTTTGGGCTGGGGGACAAATGGTGGAGTGTCGTTCAAGAAGACTAACAAAGATTACTTATTGCAGACAAACAGGAGCCTTGACAGATCCTGAGGGCCCACTAAGGGAAAGGAAGGCCCTGTTCAAGAAAGTTTTAGGCAAGAGTGATAAGTTTGCTTTTTCTCAGTCATGGATGATAGCTGAGAACACACTGTGACGCTAGAGAGGCATAGTGAACATCTATGGGAATACCTGGAAATTAACATTTTCACCAAATTTGATTGCCAAGATAGAGCACTTAGAGATTATTCCAGAGCAAATTATGACTCATATAAACTCTCTCTGCTAAATTGAACATTCTGGTTGGCAGCCAGGGAGTTGGGCAAAGCATTATACCTCCCATTTTACCTGTGGTTGATAGAGAGCAGTTTGCTATCAAATAATAAGTCTGCCTGTATTTCATATAGAGCTGGTAGAATTATTTTTCATGAACAATGTAGAAACTTTTTGCAAATACCTTTCCCTGAAATTTCAAGTTCTCAAAAAATTTCAGTTACTCAGTAAGCTTGTCAAAAATAGAAAAAATAAAATAAAAAGGTTTTGATGGAATTTCAAAAATTCTCAACCAGCTTTAGTTGCATGCCAGTTTAGTTTCATTAAATAAAAAAGGCAGAAAGAAATGTGACTGCCCCTGGATAATAGAAGATTGCTAAATAGGTCCCCTAGCCCAGCACGTGTATGAGCAGATATGATGTAATGTACATGCTGTCCAACATGCAGCTTATTGCAATAAAATTCTCTTGGTTTGACATTGTCCATATTTCAGTGCACAGTGCCTCGATGCAAAGTATGGAAAACAAAATAAAAAGTCAAGCAGAAAAGGTAACATTATTCCCAACAAATGTTGTGTTGGGAGGGAGATGGAGGTGATAACAAGCCTTCTCTATCTTCTGTGGAACCTCAGATTAAAAAATTTAATATTCTCTCTCAAATGCAGCTTTAAAAATAAATCAAGCATTATTAGTAACAGCTTTTCTTAAGTCCTCAGATGGTCACAAAACGAGAACAAACTAGCTAGAGAGATAAAGGGTAGCAAGAAAACATTCTACAAATACATTAGAAGCAAAAGGAAGACCATGGACAGGGTAGGCCCATTACTCAATGAGGTGGGGAAAATAACAGAAAATGTGGAAATGGCAGAGTTGCTTAATGACTTCTGTATAAGATGTAGGAATTTAATGTGAGGAATTCTAAGAGTGTTAGTTCATCCCAATTTGCAGCAGTTGTGTCAGATAAGAGATATGGGATTTCACTGGTGGAACCCAGGTCTATGGAATAAGGAATACCCGAAGTCATTGCAGACCGGGGTACCTCTTTGGTACCTTCTGTCCCCTTCATACTGTGGAAGTGTAGGGGATTCAGCAGAGCAAGGTGAATCCTTGGGGTAGGCAGTGGAGAGTCTACCCTGAGTTATGAGCTCTATGATAGATGCCCTGTAAACACCGCGATGGACCCTCCTGAAATGCCTTGTATGAGATAGGGCAGATAGTGCCTCTCTCCAGTGTTAAATTTTCATATAAGTTGTGGCCTGCCATTTAAAATCCATCCCTGTGTCTGTCCTCATTCCCTTGGATGTCCTGAGGAATGAGGAACTCTCTCTCTGGGGCTCTGACCTCACCTGAACTCAAAGCTGTTTCTTAAAAACAACTTGTTCACAGCAGTATTGTTATAAATGTCTTAATTTAAACTGTCAGAACTCATGTTGTATTGAAAATGAATGTTTGTACATCCAAATTTCTTAAAAACTACATACCACTTACAATTAATTCAAATGGCCTGCATCACATCAACCATTTTTCTTCATTAAGGCACATCTGAAAGAGACTCATTATTAAGTAAAAACCCTTTTGTTCTTTCTCTGTAAGTAGATTTAATCAAAACTATGCTTTGTAACTTCAGCCACAGCAAAAGATTTCAGACTCAGGAATAGGAATAACCAAAGTACCAGTGCGCTGCCATTCCTGCCATAGTCACTGAAAGCATATTCCTCCCTAAATAGAAGAGTCCAAATAGAGCTATGAGGGGTAGAAATAGATTCACTTTTATTCCAGAGGGTAATTGGATGCTCCTTAGCAGGACAGTAGAAGAATTATTTTTAAGTGTTTCCTTTTGATTTAAACAGGTGGCATGATCATGTTATGTGGCATTCATGTGCAGTTGATTAATTCATGGCTACCAATTTAAAAATATTAAATTTCCTACAAGTATTATGGACAAAGTGTGAAGCTCATCTCTGATGTCTGAATTAAGTGCATTTTTTTTAGAAGGAGCAATACCCATCAACCTCCACTTCCCCAAATTGTACTTTCAACACATTAGTTTAATTCTTGAGAGGAGTCCCAGGGTGGGATATTTTTATTTGCTGTATTTACAATAGTGGATTTCCAAAGTTTGCATTCTTCTTTTAAAAACAACTTGCTGTACTAATATAGGGACTGCATAGAGTGAAGTTAGTGGCAAAACTCCCATTACTTTCAATGGTGGACAATTGAGTCCCTATTATCTGAATACTCTTAAAGAAGTATTTTCAGTGTCCTCATAGTTTTGCACTTCTACAGCACCTTCCATCACTGGAACTCAAAACACTTCACAAATATTAGTGAATTAAGCCTCACCTCAGCCCTTAGGTAAGTACCGTCTGTTTCCTTTTGCAGTTGTGAAAACTGAGACACAGAGAGAGAAACTTGCCCAAGGTCACATCAAAGGCTGTGGCAGAGAGGGGATAGAGGCTAGGGTTGAAATTCTGGCTCCCTGGAAGTAAATTGCAAAATTCGGTCCCAGATCTTCTGGCTGACAGTGGTATTCTTTAACTATAAGACCATGTTCCATAAAGTGGGGGAGGAGGGAGGGAAGCATGTATATGAAAACAAAACTAGTTAGCCAGTGGTTCCTCGGTGTACCCTTTTCTAATCTTATAGATGTTTATGTTTGAATTAGAGCTCTTCTCACCCTCAACTCAAATTAATTTTCTGCTTGATTCTGCAGTGAAATTATAAGTACCATGTTTTATATTGTGGTGTGGATATAACTGGTGCCCCAGATTTAGCATTATTACTTCACTGTATCTGACGAAGATGTTGTATAGGGAGAATATCCTTCTTCAGATTTCACTGATGGCTTGCAAAGGTGGCAAGGAAAATTATGAAAATACTTAAAAGGTTAAAAGGTTTATGTTTACATGTGACAGATGGGAAATAACAGTAATAACATTTGGTCTGGTCCTGCAGTCCTTGTAGTAAATAGATGTTTTCCCTAAATAAGAACTACAGGATTGGACCCACATCATACCTTGGTTTTTAAATAGGCAAGATTTCATTTCTGATGTTTGTCACATGCAGAAGCATTAGATTATTTTTTTCCTTCTGTTTATGAAGCCTCTGCCTCCTTGCCATGACTCTACGGAATCTATGGAGGTGTTCAAACAGCACTGCCAAATAGCAGAAGAATATCATGAGGTCAAAAAGGAAATTGCACTACTGGAAGAAAGAAAGTAAGTAACTTTTCTCCAAAGAAACCCCAGTATTTACTTATACGTACAAAGGAAAAGAAGTGTAATTTGCATGAAGAAAAACTTTCATAATTATTTTAAAATTACTACAGAACCATTCACATGGAATATGATTTCTAGGCTAGCGAAGGAAAAGTGGAAAATGCTGCCAGAAGTAGGTATTAAAGAAAAATGGTATTTTTGTTTGAGTAAAGAGACTAAAAGAGTAAAAGTTTGAGTAAGGAAGCTAACATTCAAGATCTTGATCTATAGAAATCCTACAGGTTTCAGAGTAGCAGCCGTGTTAGTCTGTATCCGCAAAAAGAAGTCTCTTAGTCTCTAAGGTGCCACAAGTACTCCTGTTCTTCTTTTTGAGAAATCCTTCATAATCTAAGCCAGAAGATCTTTGTGACCCTATTCCTCTGCCTGGGACAACTGCAATTGGACAGAGCAGGCCGTCTCTCTGTCCTAAGGTTCGGCCATGACCAGGAAGAGAGCAGAACTTTAACTGTTCAGGGCTCTCAATTATGCAACTGTCCACTGAAGGACATCCACCAGAATCCCTTTATTGGCTGCTTTTAGGACACTGTATGGCCTTATTCACACATACTTGCACCAGTCTAAACTAGTGCAATCCCCTGCGTAGACACCCTTATTGCAGTTTTAAGAATGATTTAGTTCTGTATAGCTTAAATTTGTTTTTAATTAACTTTAGTTAAACCTGTGCAGTGTGGACCATCTGATTTGTAGTTTAATTTAAGGTGTGATTTTAAACTATTGCAACCTTGCATGTAGACAAGCCTTCTGGAAGACCCATTTATTATGGCATATCTACCTTTGCCCATTTTTTCGGTCCCTCTCTGTCCAGTTGTTTTGTGTTTCATTTCCTGACTACTCCTTTTCTTTTTCTGTTTTCCTTTTGCCTGGCAGGGTGGTTTGCCTGAGTTACATTAAGTTTATTCTCTTGCCTGACCTTTCTGATCCATTTGATGGTTTATTCTCACTGGCTTCATCCTTTTTATAGTAATGGTTTGCATTGCCTTTATGGCATGGTGCTCAGTTGTTGATCACCACAATTATATAAACAGATTAAACAAAAATTTTTGATGCTAATTGGATTCTTCCAAGGTGTAGTTAATGTTAAATCAAATGCCAGACATTGACAACCAGAATGATTTGGCATTTTCAGTGAAGAGCAAAAGAGTGAGAATAATTCAGTTGAAAATAATACTCTAAGTAGATCCTTAATCTACTGTACTTTCCATTGCTGTTGTATGGTATTTGGATTTTATTTTAACAAAAAGCCAGCCATGTCACAGAAAAAGCCCTTTTTGTTTGTAGCTGTGTTTCACCAAGCCTTGGATTGGGGTGGAGTCAGAGGTAAAAAGCTAATTCAAGAGATACAGCCTTCTTTAACAAACCATTAATTCTGATGCTATGGGACTTTGGATTTTCCTCAGAGCAACAAAAGCATAATGTTCTGCTTCAGTTACCCCAACTTTGGAGACTCCTTTTGAAGTCATGTAAGAAGGTGAGGTATGATCAGAGACCCAACTGTAAAAAATGTTAAGATTTTAAGCCCCAGACCTGCAAGTGGGTCCAGATGAGTGAACACCTGCCCTTCTTGCAGAATCCCACTGAAGTCAATAAGAGCCCGTAAGGATGCAGGTATCTGCCATCAAAGGGGCAATCATAGGACTGGGGTCTCAGTTATTACCTGAACAAACTTCCTACTAGCAGGGATTTTTCTACTAATTCCAATGATTTTTGCAGCAATTTCTTATTTTTTTCCTCCTGCATTAAGCCATACAGGTATTTTATTGTCTGACAGATATGATTGCTAGCTGAGGCCAACTCAGAGAGCTATGATATTAAGGATACATTCTAGAATGTGGTCCTTTATGCACTGTTAAAGCCCATAGTTTGATCTTTAAGAATTGTTTTCAGAACAAATTATAATCTCTGTTTTAAGACAAATTGGTTTTTGTGCATAGGTGAGGTAGGGACTGTTTGGCATTAGTAGTTGGTCAGGATGTACCACCAATGTCAGTATATTGAAAGTATATGTAGGGTAGGAAAAGCCATATTCTTTGTACTAAAGGTGGAGGATAGACCAAATGGCATGAAAAATCCAACAAAACTTGCCATGATTTAAAAGATTATTGAATTTGGGATCCTAAAACTGACAGATTTTCAAAACTGTCCACCTAAGTTGCACAAGCATAACCTGCCTCTGGATGAGCAAATACAAATATGCACATGTAAAATAAATGTCTGCATGTCCAAGTGTATGGTTGTATGTGCAAATTTGGATATATGCATTTATTGGGATTTGGGCCACAAGTTGTGAAGGTTTGGTCCAGAAGTTGAATGGAACCGATTTATTGTGAGTAGAGCTAAAACAAGGAAAAGAATTCAAAATTAAAATGAATAACATAATATGTAAGTGCTAACAATGTATTTTTGTAACTTTAGATGGGAAGAAATTGAGACTATTTATCTGTTCCTCCGCAGATATTAGTCCAAAATTTTCAAACTTGTCTAAACTTGATTGTCTAAAGTCAGTTACATATTTATAATCCATATTTAGCACCCAAATTATTTCAGTGGAAGCCATTGATGCTTGGCACCTCTGAAAATCCAAGTCTGATACTTATATATCAAATTATGGATTTAAGTACCTTTAGGTACCCAGGCTTAAAAAGGCGGTCTTATTTACTTATTTATTTATTTATTTTTCAGAAAGCTGATATAAATGTTTTACTACAAGTGATACATACCTGAATGAACTACACACATTTTCAAGCAAAACACACTTGAGACTTTGAGGTTTTTCTTTAATAAAAATCTTTTAAAAATAGTTTATTGCATATGATAGAATGAAATTTGTCTTTTGGGAACAGAGTTATGTATATACAGATACTATGACAATAGGCACATAAGAAATGTTTAATGCTGGAGATTTCCAAATACATATACAAAAATATATCCAAGCAAGAGTGGCTATGTAATTTATTTCTGGGCTATTGTTATATGCCTCCTAATAATATACATGATACCTAGATACCATGGTGGTGGGTGGATTAGAAATGCCTAGACAGATAAGGATGTCAGTCCAGCACCTTTTACTAGCTCTCAATTCATTTAATCTAAAAAAGAAGGAGGAGAAAAAGATTTTTGGCCTGTTGACTAATTTTTTGGATAGTACAATACTGTTCTAGACAGAAACAGTTTGAAAGTTACAGGGAACAAGATATAAGTGGGGGTATTTGCTGAAATTTAATAGACTAGAGTGGATCACACTGGCTGGGATGAAATGGGATATTAAATATTCCATAAATTAGAAGAAAGGGATGTTTTGTCTTTTCTAAAAAGAAATGGGCCAGAGTGAAAAGTCTATCTGAATGACAGAAGTTCAGAAATGGAGTCTTTTCTGAGCTTTCTGAAACTTCACCAGTTTAGGGACTACTGCAGATGTCCCAACTTTACTACAAAATATTATCAAATTTTAACCTTCCTTTTGTGGAAATGTGGATTCATAATAGTGTAATATGCCAGGTAAATATAATCCTTGCTTGTAAATATTGAATACAATAAACTGATAAATACACACATGATTTCTCCCTTTTATTTTGAACATATAGTAACTTGTGCAATATTCTTCTTCCACTCAGTTCACATTTTTACTGAGGCCAAGAGATCTTATGTTAGATGGCTACCCTGCCAGCATTCTTAACTTCCTCTCCACAGATTAGTTTATCTGTGGAATGCAAAGGTAAAACATTACCTGGCAACACATACTGCCAGGAAGCCTGATGATACAAAACTCTGTGTTCAAAATATTGAACAAGATGATAGTCTGCTCTAAACAGAATACTCCACATTGTTACTTCTAAAAAAATATTCGCAGACCAGTAAAGATCATATGGTAAATTAGCGCTATTGCACAGATCAGAATTTATCAAGGAGGGAACTTAATCATATCATAATGATATCAAAACAATCATAAGCATAAATAGATATCAGTGCCACAAGCACATTTGAATAACTACAGCTGACAAGGGTTATTTTATAAAATGCTTTCTTTATAACTTTGTTTACATACCAAAGTGACAGATGCCTTAGAAATATGGTAGATAAATAATGTGTAATTTGTCTCTCTTCTCTTCTTTCCAAGGACCTAGAGCAAATGCAGGGCAGTTAATTAACAATCTTGGTTTGCATTTTTGTCCTGCATGCTAGCCCACCAGCCAGTGCTAAGAAGTTAGCATCAGCTGGCGTGTCCCTTTTGGCCTCCTGTTGCTTAGGGGCCCTCTCCTGGCTGCCTTCTCTCCCTGCCCTCAGACCCTCTTCCTTTGCAATGTGCTTTTCACTACAGAATGCAGGGGGAGGCAGGAGCACAAAGCTATAAAGGGAGGTGGTGAATTGGACTAACACTGACTGCTGCACTCCACAGCAGGAGTCTTTTTGCCCCATTTTCTTTGTGGGAGAGGCAGATAGTAAGAGCACAATCCATGGTAGGTGTGGAAGCAATAAACGCAGTTACCTCATGAGAAAGAGGGAGTGAGAGAGAGGGATAGGATGAGGGGATCAAAAAACGAGAATTATAGGGTTGAACAAAGGGCAAGACTGGTGGGAGAACATGCTGTAAATGGGCACAGCTCTGACTTCATTTGAATTCTTTCCATTTACACCAGCAGAGAATTTGTTCTGATATGTAGGGCAAGGGACAAACTCAACCTGAAATGGAAGAAGAGATAGAAAAGGAAGAAAGGGGTGTGGAGGCAAGAATACACCACACTTAGATCAGTGAATGTAATTTAATTTATGTTCCTGTAACTTCTTATATTTCCATGACAGATGTGTTAGATCTCTAATTTTGGGTGAAAGGGATAGGATGGCTGGTTATTTTGGGCACTTATTACATTACTATTACTAGCTAATGACCCTGGATTATGCAGTTAAATATTAGAGTTGTCTTGGTTGCTAGCTATATTTTGTATCATTAGCTCTGGCCAGTTTTATCTTTTTCCTCCCCCAAACAATTCTAACACATGCCTGGAGTGAATGTGGTCTAGGATTGTCCCTTTTCTGTGCCATGGATGCCTTTTCACTTCCCTTCGTCTATGTGTATTGTAGTAGACCCCTAGTTGAGGGTATGCTTATGCCCTGACTTACACGTTAGTTCACTCTCTCTTTTTCTACCACCTCACCCCCGTCCCCACCAAAAAAAAAAAAAAAAAAAGAAAAAAGGCTGCCTGCTTACACAAACCTTTTATGTGGTATAAACATTCGGGTGAACTGGAGATGGGGGATTTCCATGCTTTTATTAGTGTTCATCCTCATCGCTGGATACTGCTAAACCACCCTTGACATAGATGATTTCTGGCACATTAAGAGAGTGCAGAGAAGCAACACTTAGCAACTAAAACAGTTTGCCCAGGGAATATAGGAATTCCCATATTGGATCAGTTGAGTAGTCCATGTAATCCATTTTTCTGGCTCCAATAATGGCCAGTACCAGCTACTTCAGAGGAAGAAACTCTGCAAGCACATATTTATGGGATAATCTGTCCTTAGGGAAAGTTTCCTTCTAATTTCCCATAGTTAGAGGAAGGTGTATGTGCCAAAGCATCTGGGTTTATATCCCTCCCACAGACCTTGATTATTTTTTTTAAAAATTGCTGTTATAAGTTCTGGATATTCTTAGTAGCCATATGAGGCTTAGCCAGTGCCTACTCTGCAATAAAACACCTGCACCTGGCCCGTGTCAGCTGACTCAGGCTTGGGCTTCAGGGCTCTGAAATTGCACTGTAATCATTTGGGCTGGATTCCAAATTCAGGGACCCACTCCCTGATGTGGGGTCCTGAAGTTTGGGCTCCAGCCCCAACCTGAACATGTGTGCTACAATTTCATAGTCCTGCAGCCTGAGTCAGTTGACACAGGTCAGCTGCAGGTGTTATATTGCAGTGTGGACATACTCTAAATGTCTGATCCTCTTAGTCTCAGTGATGACAATGTGTTACACAGACTAACTGTGTTGTGTGGTTTTGTTTTTTTAATCTATTTCCTTTGATTAGTTTTGCATGTCACCTTTCAATTTCATGGAACGTTTTCTTAGTCTTGTAATACAAGAAGGGGAGAATAGAAGCCCTTAAATTACCTTCTCTATGCTGTTCTTTATTTTATATGCTTTTATCATGGTCCCACTTATTCATCTCCTTTAAGATAGTCCCAAACTTTTCAATCTTTCTTCATAAGAGAGTTTCCTTGCTCCTAATCATTCCTGTCACTTATCTCTGAACCCCCTCGTACTTCAGTTTCCTTTTTAAAATGTGACCATTACTGCAGTGTTTCAGATGAGGCCACACTATTGAGTTATAGAATGGCAATATAATTTCTATATTAATTTCCATCCTATTCCTTATGCATCCTAACATCTTGTTTGCTTTCTTTGACTGCTGTTGTACATTGAGCAGAGGACTTCATTGATACCTGTGGATGTTCCTAAAAATGCTGTGTAACCCAAACCCACCAACCTCCTATTCTGACGATTGCTCAATTTACCCAATTTAGGCCTTATTCTCCACTCACTTGCACCTTGTGTAATTATTTGCACTTGTGCAAAAAGGTTGTAAAACACTACCAAATCAGAGTGGTATGCTGGCTTCATTTAATCCCAAAAGACTCTTCAGCTTGTCCTGCCATGCTGGTCAGTGCTCAGATGTGCTAGAACTACGCAGCTGAAGCATGCTGTAAGTGGCATGACCACAGGCTCTGCCTTTATAGCTTAAAAACCAGATTGTTACTGGTCCTTGTTCGAATATCCTCCCCAAGCAGGAGCCAGCTCATTGCAATCCCTGCACTCTGTTAGTTCCCCCTGAGATGAGAACATGGGCAATGTCCCCACCTTCCTCCCAAACTGTAAGCCTCAAGCGGGTGCAGAATTTTCCCCTCACGTGTGGCCCCCTTGGCCTGACTGGAGCTGCCCCCCCCCCCCAAATATAGAAGTCAAACTACGCCTATGGGTAAAGCAGCCCCAAAATGTTGAATGAGGAGGTAGGACTGTGGTCCTGCCACCAGCCAGCAGACGTGCGTGCATGCTACATCTTCCTAAGGGGTGGCACATGCCCCTGTAAGTCACATATCCAGCGGCATAATCCTTCCTCATCCTCACACAGGAGAGGGTGGGGGGGGAGCGACTCTGCACCACTCCCATGAAGGGACAATGCCTACAAGGTACATTCCACCCCAATATCTGATGTTTTTTTATTTGTTAGAAATAAGCTAGCAGAATTTGCTTGTATTTATTATTCAGAATGAATTAAATAAAAAGGCACCTTTGCTCGCCACAAAAAGAGCCTTTACTGTGCAACGGGGGGGGGGGGATTTCATTAAGGCTCTGCCAGTTTCTTTAATTTGCATGTCTTACAGTTTCTTAAAACTGTAAGACATGCATTTCATTACATTTTTACCATGTAAATCATGCTTTTCATAGAAAAAACAAAGTGGACATTGAAAAAGGAAACTATAGATTCCCTCATAGCCTCAAGTGTCTTAGCAACGGCATTAGAAAATGCTTTATCAATTATGTTAATTTTTAACCACAGTGTAGCTGCTAAAAGAAAGCATAGATTAAAAAAATGCTAGAGCTATTTATTAAGCATCCATAACTAAGGCTAGATGGTGCAAGAGCTTATTGTGGTATCCTTCAAACTCTGAAAGCTTAGTTCAAATCCAGGGTTAGGTCACAAGCAAAAATTAGTAGGTGGTCTCAGCCTTTTGTGGGCATTGTAAACCACACCATTCATAACATTTAGCAGTTCCCTGGTATTCTAATCTTAGGCCTTTGTAACAGGCTGATAGTGTTTGCCTGAAACATTACCCCACTCTGTTAACAGGTGTTGATACTGACAATAAAAGAAAAAGTAAGTTCTGCTGACTCAGAGGCAGGCGATTCTTTATACTACTTAAATATAAGAGAGGTGCAATTGGCTTTCTAGGAAAGAGGATCTAAGGTGTGGGCTGAGCAGTGAGGGAAGGAGCATTAGACACACACTGTTTGTGGAGAAGGTTTGAGGTGATCTTGATTATCTGTTTTTTTTTATTACTTATTATTTAATAAAGCCAAACCCAGGAAGGGGTTATAGTCTCTTGGCTGTGTTTGTAAAGCAAGTTGGAAAAAGTGCTTGCTCAGAGTCTCTTTTGATCCAGGTTTTGCAATTCAGGACTGATATTGATTTACAGATTTGTGCAAGTTTTTATAGTGTCTGCCTGCACGTCCCCTGGCTTGAGGCCAGCTAAGTATTGTTGGTGTCTGACTTTCATAAGTACTAATATTTTTTTCCCTAAAATTTGTCATGGATTTAAAATCCTTTACCTGCTGGTGCTGAAAAGCAGTGAAATTAGATTCTGGTTACTGATTGCTTACTTTATTCTATCTCTGTTTAGTGTAACTGCATAACTATAAGGAAAGTAATGAAGAATAAATCTGAAGTAATTTACCTGGAATATTCATAAATTAGGAAGTGGTAGCTTGAAAAAGCTCAAGCCTTCAGTCCAGCATTGCACCCAATGGAATAAGTGGGAAGACATTCTGAGGAAGACCTCAGCTGGCCCCAAGTGATGAAAATCATGGAAAGGAAGTTTCATGTCACTAAATTATTAATACAGTTAAATTAATACAAACTGATTCCTCTTAAATTTGTTTAGCTATTACTCATTTGCACTTGATCCTTAGGCAGGCAAAATTCCTGTTGATAGCAGCCTAGTAAGAAATATTCGCTTCAACTCAAATTTGGCATTTAAAAAAATAGTTGTTCCAGTCAGAATAAGAAAAGAGTAATGAATTAATCAATAACATTCTGCTTTTTAACAAAGAATATGACCTGGTTAGCAAGGGGAAGTTATTCCATATTATGCTATAAGATTTTCCTGTATGAATAAATTGAGGTACCTTAAAAGGATGCTGAGGGAAGAACAAAGAGAAAGAAGACAATGGCCCCAGATAAGGACACCGAGTACAGACTTGTCCCCCCCACTCCAAGTTGCTAGCATTGTTTTGCCCAGACTGGGAGCTAACTGCTCACAGGGCTATAAATGCTTAAAAAGTTACTTAATCTGTGAGAAGCAGGATGATGACAAGGACAAGGCAGCTTTCAAAGGAAACTCTTCCTGAAGCAAGGGGTTGAACTGGTTGGTGAGTTAAGGGAACAGACTATGCCAGCCAGCCCCTAGTTGGACTTTGAATGTGTCTTAGGCCATGTCTGCACTACAGAGTTAAGTAGATTTAAGTTTCATCGACGATCATAAACTGCTGTAATTACATTGCTTGTGCGTGTTCACACAACGCTCTTTCTGTCGGCGGAGAACATCCACAGTTGGTGCTCTGGCACTGAGAGAGAGAGCAGTGCACCGTGGGTAGCTAGCCCACTGTGCAAATCGCCAACTTCTCCCACTAGGAGTTCTGGGAATGGATCACAATGCATCATAGGGGTGGGATCACCGCCCCATGATGCAGTTTTCTCAGTTCCATGATTCCAAGGACTTCTGACTGTATTTCACGCTGTTTTTCAACTGCATCTGTAAACTTTGCATCCGCCATTTCTGCCTGAAAGCATGGATCCTACACTGATCACCTGACTTGTGATGAGCTTTGTGAACACAAAGAGGCTGATCCTGCAGTATTTCATGAGCTGTGAATCTGAACAGGAATCCGTGGTGCCTGCCCTGCTGTGTACCATGGAAAGAAACAATTCAAAATTGATGTTGGCATTCATTGAGCAGCTGCATCCAGTGGACTATCACTATTGGGCTCGGGAAACAAGCACCGAGTGATTGGATTGGATTGTGATGCAGATATGGGATGATGAGCAGTGGCTGTATAACTTTCATATGCGCAAAGCCACCTTCCTTGAACTCTGTGTGGAGCTTTCAAGGACATGAAAATGAGAGCTGCCCTAACGGTGGAAAAGCATGTGTTGATCACTGTGTTGAAGCTGACAACTCCAGACTGCTACCAGTCAGTTGCCAATCAGTTTGGAGCTGGGAAGTGTGCAGAGCCATTAATCACCTTCTGCTATGAAGGACTGTGACTCTGAGCAATGTGTAGGAAATAGTGGGTGGCTTTGCAGCAATGGGATTTCCTAACTGCGGTGAGGCGATAGATGGCACACATATCCCTGTTTTGGCCCTAGACCATCTTGCGATGGAGTATATCAAGAGAAACGGCTATTTCTCTATGATATTGCAAGTGTTGGTGGATCACCAGGGTCGTTTCACTGACATGAGTGCAGGGCGGTCAGGGAAGGTGTGTGACGCATGCATCTTCAGGAACACTAGACTGTATAGAAAGCTGCATGCAGAGACTTTCTTTCAAGACAAAAAGATTCCAATAGGGAATGTGAAAATGCCCATAGTGATCCTGGGAGACCCAGCCTACCCCTTACTCTCATGGCTCATGAAACCATACACCACAGCTGTTAGGAGTGCTTCAACAACTAACTCAGCAAGTGCAGAATAACCAAGAATGTCCATTTGGCAGATGGAAGGGTCACTGGCGCTGCCTTTTTGGCAGGTTAGACCCCAACAAGGAAACTATTTCCAGGGTCATAGCAGCCTGCTGTGCTCTGCATAATATTTGTGAAACCATGGGGGAAAAGTTTGCCCGGGGTGGAACTCTGAGGTGGATCACCTGGTGGCTGATTTTGAGGAGTCAGACACCAGGACTATTAGAGGGGCTCAGCGGGGGGCTATTCGAATCAGGGAGACTTTGAAGCAGCATTTTGACAATGAGCCCCAGCAATGTGTCTTTCAGTAATGAATTGAGCCAAGCATTGTTTACTTGCCACATTGAATGACCCCTTTAATGATTCCTGCATGAGCATTAATTGTAGTCTGCAAATGTGGCGATTACTACTGTGTATGAATTTCTGTTGCAACCACCTTGCATAGGTCACAAATAAAGAAACACTGAATTTGTAAGACTAAATTTTTATTAAACTGCAATGCCCAGATTAACATTTCTTATAAGGGACATGACAGTGAGCGGCACTCTCTGAAGTGAGTATCTCACAGCTGGGTGTAAGTCCAGATTTCGTTATGGGAGATGTCCCTGCAGGTGGAGTGCCAGGGGTACCGTGGCAGGCCAGGAAGTGCAAGGAATGTATGGGGGGAGTTTGGGAAGAGCATGGAAGGCAGGGAATTGAGCACTACAGTGCAGTCAGGGACCCAAGCATCTCTGTTTGGTCCTCCGTGAGCTTTATTATCTGCTCCTGACCCTGTATTATCCGCTCCTGGCCCTGGCCCCTCTCCTGGCTATTAATTCCTAGCTTTTTGTTTGTCTCTCGCCATGCTCTGTGCTCACTATCAGCCTGATCTGACAATTGCAGCACTTCATGAAACATGTCCTCCTTACTCCTCCTCATTTGCTTCCTTATCTGATGGAGGTGTTCCACTGGTGTGTAGGAGCTGGCCCTCAAGCACACATCTGCAGAAGCAAAAGAAACAGTACACAGAGTCAGTATTGTGTGTGCACTCACTGTCTTTGAGAAAGAGGTGTATGTAACTTTCATTATTAATTTTCCTTGACAAGCACGCACTAAACAGAGCACTAAACATGGTGAGTTTGGCCGGGGGGATGTGGGGAGGGGATGGTGGAAATGGTCTGGGTGGTTTCAGAAGGGGATCAGTACAAGCGTCTAAGGATAGTATTTTGAATACTGGCACCGTTTTCCACAGGCGGGGGCAACTGAAGCTGAAATCACACTACTGAGGGTAACCAAAGATGCAGGGGTGTATTTCCTGCATGCGTGCGGTTTCCAACAGGTTCTATATGCTGCTACCTGTGTGCTGCTTTGGTGCCTCCAGAAGTAATTGCCAATTGGTGCAGCAAAGTTTCCTACAACAGGGGAAGAAACAAAGCAGTTCTGCCAAGGAACCTTCGGCAAAGGATTGTAGCGTATCTGCAGGAAAGTTTCCTAGAGATCACTATGGAGGATTCTCAGGAGAACTTGGTGTGCATTAACAAACTTTTCCGCAGCACCCCCACTGCATAGCTGCACAGGGGAGCAAGAAGCAGATGAAACAATACCAAGTGTTGTTAATTTCAATCTCTTCTCCCATGTGCACCATGTAACAAAATAAAGGACACCTCTAGCTCATATAACCATGCACTATCAAAGCAAAATGAATACTTACCGGAGCTCCCCTCTTTTGCTTCAGGCACACTAGAGCCGGACTGCTGTGACTGGCTAGATCCCTCTGGAGTCAAAAAGAGGTCTTGGCTCACCTCGCCATGCCACAGGACAAGCCTGTTGCTTGTTCCACATCATCCTCCAACTTGACCTCCTCGTCCACCCCTTACTCTTTGAGAATGACTCCACTGGCCACAGCCTCCAGTCCCCTCAAAGTATCCATGGGGCTCTTGGTGGTGAAGGTGGGGTTGCTGCCGAGGATGGCGAGCAGCTCCTTGTAGAAGTGGCATGTTTTTGGCACCGCACCAGAGTGACGGTCGACCTCCCTTGCCTTCTGGTACATCTGCCTCAGCTCCTTGATCTTAGCATGGCACTGCTGCATACCCCTTTCGTGCCCCTTCCCATCCATGCCACAGGCAATCTGCTCGTAGGTGTCAAAGTTCCTATGTCTGGATCGGAGCTGCAACTACACAGCCTCCTCTCCTCACAGACCCAACCAATCCAGCAACTCCTGTGTACTCCAGATGGGAGCATGTTTGCTGCGGAAAGCCGGCATAGTTGGCTGGGAAGATGTGATGTGAGCTGTCCATGCCAAGCAAACAGGAAGTGGAATTTCAAAAATTCCCAGGGCTTTAAAGGGGGAGGAGTGCAGGCCTCTGTATCTGGCTGTAGGGCAGCAGAGTAAAAACTGCTTACCAAAGCGGTCATGATGGGCATTGTGGGACACCACCTGGAGTCCCCTTAGGGCGACATAAACAAGCACAGTGTCTACACTGACAATGTGTCACTCTAACTTTGTCTCAAAAAGCTCTGTGCCGCTCATCAAGATGGTTTTATTATGTCGGTGTAGCAGGAGAATTAAATTGGTGGGAGGAGAATTGTGTGTACACCTCCACTGTTTTGTCAATGAAGACTGACTTTTGTTGACAAAATTGTGTAGTGTAGACAAAGCCTTAGTAATGTCATACAGTAGAATCTTATAACTTTACATACAATGTTTCCATACATATTTTACCAGTACAATAATGATCAGCAAATTATGACTTTTCAAATTATGCCTCTTCAAAGCCATACTTGTTGTACAAAATTTATCATAGTCCTGTAAAAGGGTTGAACATTGGGGTACAGACCATCACACCTCCTCCTTACAAAGCTGTGGCTAACCCAGAGGCAGTTGGTCAGGGCCCTCTTTCCTGGACAGGGCATCTGCTGCCATGTTGTCTTTTCTCTTTATGTGCACAATTTCCGTATCAAAATCCTGAAGAGGCTCCAGTGTAGAAGCTTGGAATTTGAGCCTTTAGGTTTGTTTAGCCTAATCAATGACTAATGATCTGTTAAGACCCTGAATTTTCTATTGAACAGGTAGGGCCTGTTCTTTTGAACAGGATAGTAGCTTAACTGCCCACACTATAGCATAGCATTCCTTTTCTATGACAGACTAATTCTATTCAGTTGATGTACATGTTTTGCTTAAGAAAGCAATTGCGTATTTCATGTTATTCTCCCCTGTTTGCATCAGCACAGCACCCAGACCAACGTCTGCATCTTTACGCAGTTTAAGCATTTTGTCAAAATCAGGGCTAGCTAGAACAGACTTTTCAGACAAAATGTTCTTTACCTTATCAAATCCTTCCTGGCATGCTTTCATCCAACCGACTTTGTTTAGCTTGGTCTTTTTACATAAATCTGTGATGGCAGAGACAATGTCACCAGACCCACACACAAACCGCCTGTAATAGTTTACCAGACCTAGAAAGACTGGATTTATTTTTTGGTTTGGAATATATGCCAATTTACAATAGCTTCAACTTTCAAAGCATAGGGATGTTTGACCTTCCCCTACCCAGTGTCCCAAATAAGGAACTCTGGCTACTTCAGTTTTACAGAGGCTTTTAAAGTTAGACCTGCCTCTTTGAGTTTTGACAGCACAGTTCCCAAGTGTTCTTTGTGATCAGCCCAAGTGTTACTAAATACTGTAGTGTCATCCACACATGCTCTTGCAAAGGTCTGTAGACCATTTAATGCTGATACCAGCCTCTGGAAGGTGGCTCCAGCATTAATTAAATCAAATGGTAACACTGTGAACTCCTAGAGTCCTATATCAGTGATGAAAGCAGATTTTTTTCTGTGCATCCTCATCCAAAGGGATTTGCCAATAACCTTGAGTTAAATCAAAAGAATTGAGATATTTAGCTTTGCTTAAAATGTCCAGTGTATCATCAGTTCTAGGCATGGGATATACATCTGGTACTGTAACAGCATTAAGTTTTCTATAATCAACACAAAACCTTATAGTGTTGTCTTTCCTAGGGACCAAGACCACAGGTGATGTCCAAAAGCGTACCCTGGGTAATGGCACTTACATACTTCAACTTTTATCTTCCTGTTTTCTTAATCCTCAGAAAGGAGCTGATTGCCAGACTGGAACAGGCAGAAAAGGAGAGCATGGATGCTGCTCAGCTGACTAAGGAATATGCAGAACTGACAGAGGAGAATCGGACATTGAAACTGGCTCAGACGCAGTGTGCAGAGCAACTGGAAAAGCTTAGAATACAATACCAAAAGAGACAGTGCTCTTCATAACTCTCAACTAGCCAATAAGAGGCAGTCAAATCCAGTCTTTGTTTTGTGCTGGCCAAGAGGTTTTAAAAAAAGGTTCTGTTGTAACACTTCACTAGAAATACAGAATATATAAAAGTCTATATTTGATTTAATGCTTGCCAGCCGGTAGCTTAATATAATGGATATTTTATTTCAAGTAACATAATTGAAGCTAATCTAGCCCCATTGTATGTTCTAGTAGATCAGATTTCTTTTCTAAAGATATTTCTTCCAATTTAAGAAGATATGGACACACTAGAAACTGATATAAATAGTCTCTATGTTGGGAGTTGGACCATACTAAGTCGTACAGCAGGGGCAGTTTTAATATATGGAACACTGGAACACACTCATGTGCTTCTATTTTAGTTTAGTTTCCTTTTTTGTTTTTATTTTTGTCATGCCTAAAATGTTTGGAAATTGTCCTAAATCTAATCGGGCTATGGCTCAAGATTATGTTCCAAGTATCTGGCATGTTGATAATGTCAACTTTAGGTTGTTTTATAAATTCTAAAAGATTGCACATTTTTAAAAAAAAGTACTTTCGTTAAAATAGCACTAACTGATCATGTTAATCAAAGAATTATATTGCCAGTAATCATTTTCAAGTTATTAAATTGTGAAGAAACAGATAAGAAAGTTTTCTTTCCACTGCCATATACTTGGCTAGAAATTCTTTTCTTTTTAAAATTCATTTGTACTTCTTGGCATGCAAGAAATGGAAAAGTAATGTATGGACACTACAGTGGTGAATAAATAAGAATTTATGGTTGCTAATGGAGAATACTTCAGTAAAAGTACCATATATTTTGTTTTTATTTTGTAGGCTGTTTTGGAACAGAAATGACTGAGGGTAGATACTAAGCAGTTCAGTGATATATGAATAACTGAGAGTTAAAATGTCTGTTTTTCCTTGCTCTACTTATCACTGTATTTTCCTAAATCAATTGAAAATCCTTTGTTATACTTCCATTTCTATTCATACAGTATTTTTTTCATTAAAAGTGGATATACAAAAAAAGCTATTTTGTGCCCTTCACTTCCTTAATCTTCCCCATATTTTAAACTCTGCTCAACTGGAAGTATGTTACACTTTTGTGAGGTTAGAATTAAATACACAGATTTGATGATGAGGTTACACTTTTAAAATTAAAAATGTTAGGAATTGCAAAAGGTAAGATATTCACTGTAACCTTTAACTTTGACCCCATTCTTCTTGTAGGACCCAAGATTTATACTAAATTAACCTAGGCAACTCTCACTGAAGTTATTTAGCACCAAATTTTACCCCAGCTAGTGCAGCACAGAGGCCTAAAGGAGCCCAAGGTGCCCCCTTACATCTCTCTGCTGGCTAACAACATCAGGTAGCATCACAGACTTGAAAGTAGGTTCCATAAGGCTGCTGCTTACTTCCTCATGGAGTATGGGGACAGGACGGGGTGGGGAACAGGCAGAATCTCAGCTCCAATCTCCCCAGCTCACAGGGCAGCATATCTTGTACTGGGTCTATACCTGGGGCAGTTTACTCTCTTCCCATAGCAGTAGGAAAACAAGAAGGGGAATGGTGTCTGAGTCACAATCTTTTTTCCTGGGATGCTTAACGGACATGTAATAATGTGCTGCCCCTTTTTTAGGGCAGATCATTATCTCACAGTGTAGTCCTTGTGTGTACAAATTTGAAAGCAAAACTGGATCCATACATTTGAACAGCATAATGAATAATATAAAATACTTAAGATATGGAATGCGGGCAAGATAAGAACTTTGAGACAAATTCTATGCTGACATACACTCTGTGTAATCTTGTTGTCTTCAGTGGGATTGCACTGAATGCATGACAAATATTGTAAATTCTCAGTTTCCTCCTCTCTATGGTATTGGAGTACTGTGGTCTCGCCACCTGCAATAAATCTGGAATTCTTTAGATAAGGTTCTTATTCAAAGCCCATTGACATCAATGGAAACTCCCTTTGACTTCAATTAATTTGGGATCTTTTATTCCACTGATCCGGTCTTTTTCCATTTAGCCAAACGCTGTTTTTCCCCTCCTTTATATTGTTAATTAGAATGCACAATCAAAAATAGCTCACTTTAATTTACATATATGTGCTAACATGAACGCACATGTTTTTGAGAATAGCAGCTCAAAGACATTTCATCACCAGCAAAATGAGTAAAACCAAAATGGAGGTAGCTGAAAAAGAAATAAATAATCAAGAAAATACCAAATAAGAGAAAAAAAACTAAAGGATCTGACAAGTGAACAAAATTACATCCACTGAACTTTGCAAATCCATTTGTAGGAAAATGAAACTGTAGAAAACAGGATAACCAAGAGGCTACTCACAGTGTGTAAAGTATGGTTCAGTCAGATTAGCCTTCTGAAAAGAAACTGTTTGTTTTTCTACCAATGGGTATTTTAAAAAAATATTAAAGCATGAAATAATAAACTTTTACATAATCAGAGTAACTATTGTGACAGGGTCAGGCCAGCTGGCTACAGGAGAGTGATCCTGTTGGTATCCAGGAAGTGGGTGGGCAAAGCCCGCCCACTGCTAAAGGATCCCCCCCAGCCTAAGGGGTGGGGGTCCACAGGACTTGGAGACCAAAAAATTACGGGGGACAACTAACAAAAGAACAGGGACAGGAGTGAGGTCAAAGGGTCAAACGAAGCGAATCAGACGGGGACACCGAGCAGAGAACCTCGGACAGCGCCCACTGCTCCTCAAAGGCGTCAAGGGAGCCAGTGGATGCCACCCAGAGGAATTCTGCCCGGATACGTGAACGGACGGAGGATCGGAAATAGGCCCCAAAGTCACAGGAGACTCCATCGGCCAACCTCCTCACTCTGGTTTTATAGATGGCTATTACAGGAGAGTGATAGAAGGCAGATATATTAGTCTCAGGTTAAGTAGGTCCCTTTTCCCTGGGTAAGGTAACAGGGAAGGTTCCAGAACAATCAGGAACTTTCTGGAAACAATTAAAGCAGACAGGCTGATTAGAACACCTGCAGCCAATCAAGAAGCTGCTAGAATCAATTAAGGCAAGCTAATCGGGGCACCTGGGTTTTAAAAAGGAGCTCACTTCAGTTTGTGGTGGGAGTGTGAGGAGCTGGGAGCAAAAGGCGCAAGGAGCTGAGAGGGTGTGCTGCTGGAGGACTGAGGAGTACAAGCGTTATCAGACACTAGGAGGAAGGTCCTATGGTGAGGATAAAGAAGGTGTTTGGAGGAGGCCATGGGGAAGTAGCCCAGGGAGTTGTAGCTGTCATGCAGCTATTACAGGAGGCACTATAGACCACTTCAATCCACAGGGACCTGGGCTGGAACCCGGAGTAGAGGGCGGGCCTGGGTTCCCCCCAAACCTCCCAACTCCTGATCAGATACAGGAGGAGTTGACCTGGACTGTGGGTTCTACCAGAGGGGAAGATATCTGAGGCGAACAAATCCGCCAATAAGTGCAGAACCCACCAAAATAGAGGAGGAACTTTGTCACACTATGTAGTCTTGACACCCTGGGTTTTTCTTAAAGCAACAACACTGCTAAATGATTTAATACCAATTACATTTTATATGAAAAGATTTGCTCATGATTTGTGCTCTTTTCCTCTACTATTTAGAGGTTTATGACTGAACTATTCTACTAAAAAAAAATGTAATACTATATACAAAAGAAGATTTTAGGCAATTATGTTAAAGGTGATTTTATATTGTATTTCATCTCAGAAATTTTGAATGCCAAGTTCTGTCTCTCTGAGTGTACATACCCAGCTGCCAGTGAGATCTTTAACTTTATGAACTTTGCCTACCTCTAACAATTGCAGTTTTCATATGGAAAGAGATTAGAGTGATCTAATTTTGGCACCAATGCAGCAGCGGTCTTTTTTAGTGGATCCCAATAGGTTATTCAGTCTGAAGATATTAAACATATCAGTGCAGTAACATAAATGCAGTTATTTCAGGTCAGGTCACTAGAGAATGGTGGGAGAAGAAAAATGTGCTAAAAAAAATCTAAGTTTTTCATTTCCAATTACTATTTACTTCTTTACAAACATACCTAATGCTGAACAAGCTTACTTAAGTATTCCAGTTAGCAAGGATATGACTCATGCAGTCCTGAAACTGCCAAATGCTAGGGTGATTTTATAGATTTAAAAAAAAAAAAAAAAAAGGCTGGAAAAGAAGAAGCTGCAATTTTTCAGAATTGTTTCCTTTTCCTGGAACATGTTACTATTCCAGCTCTCTTGTGAATTTATGATCTTTGGAAAATTCCTAGAATTGATGCTTTTAAAAATGTGGCTTATTACAGGCTAGTTCTTAATGAAAGATGGAGATTGTTACAAACAGGCATAGGTAAGGCAGATAAGTTCTTTCCTATACAGTTGTGCTGCGGTTCCGTGGCATGAACCTTTATGCTAATATCACATCAGCCATGGAACCCAGTCTGAGCATGGAGCTGACCTATCTGAGGTTCTGGTGTAAGGTAAGTGCATTTTTTAAAAATCATATATACTACATGTTTTTCAAATAAAACATTTTTATACATAAACAAGATGTCAATGTTCTTTGTTGCTGAAGCTGTGCAATAGTTAAAATAGCATAATTACTAGATCCTACATATTAGAGAGACAAAGTGGGTGAGCACAGGTGCCAACTTTCTAATGTGCCGGAGGGTGCTTGACCCCCTGCCCTGCACCAGGTCCTGCCCCCACTCCACCTCTTCCTCCAAGGCCTTGCCCCCACTCCAGCCCCGGAGCACCTATGGAGTCAGCGCCTATGTAGGTGAGATATCTTCTATTGGACCAACTTCTGTTGGTGAGAGTGACAAGCTTTCAAGCTACACAGAGCTCAAAAGCTTGTCTCTCTCACTAACAGAAGTTGTTCCAATAAAAAGATATGACCCCGCCCACCTTGTCTCTTAATATCCTGGAACAGACATGGCTACAACAACACTGCATACAGATCCTACCTATGGCAGTTTGGTTTCACACTCCAGTGGGGCTCTCATTGATTTTATGTTATCAGAGTAGTGGAGTTAGGGAAATCATGGCAGTGTGGGAGCTGATTATCAAAGCCAGACTGGACATTGTGCTTGTTCTCTGAGAAGTTACTATTTAAATAGCATTGTGAGGTTTCACATCTGTTTTGGTGGCTCCTGCTCAACTTGTTCACTTTGCTACTAAAAAGTTGAGGGTGGGTGTTTCTAACTACCCACTCTGCAACTTATTTAAGGCAAGCTGTTTGTTTTTGTTTGTTTCCTGGCTTGCATTTCATCACCAGTAATAAAGTTTCTGTGGCCCAAATTCTGCCCTGTTATACTCAGGTAACTGTGTTGTAACTGCAATAGCCAGACCTAAACCGGACTTGTATGAAGTCCTCAAATTCCTCTGCTCCATCCACCGCAGAATCACATTCACAGAGTGGGATTTGACCCATAGAAATGCAAAATTATTTGACACCATATCTAGCCTTCTTCTCACTAGCAAATGATCATCAGTTGGCATATACTTTTCAAAGACTTCAGTTAAGTCCTAGAAGAGTCTTGTATCCTAACCCCTTTAGAGCAATGGTACAGGAAATCTTGAGAGGGTTTTGTATGTAACATTTATTTGAAGAACATAAAATTAAAAAAAGGGAAATGTGGATACTCCTGCAGAATGCAATGATAGAAACATTTGCTGAAAGAGTGTATTATTCCCTATTGAAAATCCGCCAACATCAGCCAGATGCAAAACAGAATTCTTTTTATCAAATTCTAGGCAGTGTTGCTAGATCAAGGTTGCCCAACACTTCCCAATAGAAGAGCCAGTTTTCAGTTGCTTCTAACTTTGCCAAACTTTCTGTTTTGGGCTGGAATTTCCATGCCAGGTGTCAACCTCAGGCTGATATTTAATTTCGAAATTTTCAGCCAAAATAGTTCAGTTGTTTTTTGAGAATGAGGCTAGGCAAAAATAGGCTTTTTGCCTATGTTAGATTCTGATAACATTTGGACAGCTCTAGCACCCCCAAGCTTTGGCACAGAGCCATTGAAATTTGGCAGGGAGGGTGGTGGCCTGTGTGTTTTGCTGTGTCCATGAAAATCCACCCCAATTTGGCCAAGTTATAAGCCTCTGAAAAAATCAGTTTGCACATGCTCAGTAGAAGCTTTTTAGATTTTGAACAGCTAAAATCTCCTTAGATAACATGCTGCTAGGATGACCAGACTGTGCATGCACCATCCCCACAGAGTGACTGAGCCTACTGCTTCCACTCCCGGGTTACAATACGTTATATATTAAAATATATAATATCCCCTGCTATTGTGTCCTGCAGAACCCCAACATCTTCAGCTCGTCGCCTGTTATGTACTTCTGTATCAGACATGGACTGGTCACAGAGTTTCCTTCTGTTCTAAGCAAGATAAACACCAGATGTGTTCATCATAAAATCCTTTAATACTCTGACAGGTATGGCTGATGCTTCTTTAAATAAGGTATTTTACACACAGTGCTACCTAGTGGCTGAACAGTATAATACGGGTTAGCATTCCATTCCATTCCCCGTTCCCCGTTAAGTACTATGTTCGTACCGTTTACACTATCACACTGGCTTTGAAGTTCAGTACCTATCAGTCTAGTAAGTATCCCTGAATCGTACTGGTTTTCTAAGTACACAACCTAAATGTGTAACAACTTGGTCATCTAGCTGTCCATTAGTTTCAACGAGTGGCTGTGGTTGGTTTGGAATCCTTGAGTCGTCATCTTCCTGTTCTACATCTGCCATCTGTAGAGTTTGCTCATTTGATTGTTCTTCTTGAACTGTAGATGTCAATGGTTTCTGTTGAAACTCTCCACTGTCGGTCTCAATCACATATGATCTGGGTGCTTAATTCTTTTTTCTTTATGACAGCTGGAGTTGTCCATCCCTTTCCTCCATCCAATTGGACACATAGTCACCAGGTTCTGGACCTGGTAGTTCTCTGCCTGAGTGAAATATGTTGTAAAAGTGTTCATTAGATCCTTTAGCCTTTTTATCCGATTTTGCTACTCTCTTCATGTCTGGCCACTTTGGAAATAGGTTCTTTTCCTAAGATGGAACAGTGGGTTCAACATTGTCTTCTCATCAGGAGTTGTGCTGGACTTCAGTTTTTCGATAATATTGCGACATGTTATGTCTTTCAAGTACTTTATTTCTATATACCTGGGAAAATAGTCTACAAAGATCAGATAAGGATGTCCTCTGAATTCACATATATCTGAAACTAGTCTTTGTCAAGGTCTGTGTGGTAGAGGTATTGTTATTAAATGGTCTTTGTGTTGTGTTGGTCTGTTAGTTCTGCAATGTTCACATACAGATATTTTATTCTTTGTCCCTTGCTGATGCCTGGCCACCACACTGGTTGGCCCATTCTTGGCATGTAGTTAAACCTCTATATCCTTCATGGATGAGGTTTAGGATTTCGCCTCTCCTTTTGTTTGGAATTACGATGCCATTGCCTCTAATCATGAGTCTGTTTGACTCATTTAATCGTCCATTCACTGCAAAATAGTCTCTTGTCACTTTCTTAGTGTCCTTTAGATACTTGGTCCATAGGTAGCGAGTTATATGGGCCCGTGATGCCCATGCTCCACCACTATTTAGGAATGTGGGCCCGGCTCCGCCAATGTTTGGGCTTACTGCGCTTTGGGGATCCTCACGCTTGAGGGGGATGCAGGGTCCAGGACGGCCTGGGAGGCTAGCAGGGGGGACCTGGCATCAGCAAGCAACCTGGCTCCAGCCGGCTCCTCCCCGCCAGCTCTCGGCGTCACTTGGGGGAGAGGGTGGAAACCAGAATGAGGCGGGGTGGAGGCTTGGGGGAAGAGGTAGAATGGGGGCGGAGCGGGGCGGGCTGGGACCAAGTTGCTCGCTGCTGCCAGTGCCAGGCCCCCCACTAATTCCCCAGGCCGCCTTGGACCGCGCATCCCCCTGAAGCACGGGGCCCCCAAAGTGTGGGGCCCTAGACAACTGTCCCGGTCCAGCCTATGAATGGGATGGCTCTGCCTGGACCCCACGTCCCTCTGAAGCGCAGGGCCCCTCAAAGCTTGGGGCCCGGGGCGGTTGCCCCAGTCCGTCCTATGGATGGGATGGCTCCGTTCTGGGCACCACCAGAAACTACATAAACCTGGCGCCCATGCTTGGGTCAGCCACCTCTAATGTAACTTAGAACTTCCTGAAGCTGCGAGTCTGTCAAAGGTGCTTTTTGTAGCTGGAGTAGTCTCTTTTTGGTCTCAGATTTGTGTGCATCCACAGCATCCATGTACACCTTTATGTCCTCTTTGAGCTCATAGGTAGTTGAGTGTGATGCTGGGTTCCGTGACAGACTATGACCAGATTTTTCTGAGGAACACATTTAATAATTGGGCTAAATCGCATTAACCTTTGTGGTGCTTGGTCCAAGTCTTTTTACACTGATGACGTTTGCAAGCAGTTTATGGCCTTTTATCAGTACAAATTAATCCAGTCCACACAGATATCTGTAAAAGTTCTGACATGCCCATGTGCTTGCCAGGCACACCTTTTCAATCTGTGCTTATTGCTTTTTTGCTTCTACGAATGTACGAGAGCAAAATGCAACTGGCTTCCGCTCAGAGCTACGTTGTTTACCTAGGCCATAGCTGCGTGCATTCGCACCAACCACTGTGGGTTTGCTCATAGCATAGAACTTGAGAACTGGAGCTGTTGATATAATTTCCTTTATCTTTTTGAAGGCAATTTCTTGATTTGGCTCCTGTAGCCGAGATGTGTTTAACTTTAACAGTTCATTCGGTGGTTTTTTTGCTGTAGAAAGGTCTTGTGTGTATCCATCACGGTAATTTTAATAGAATGTTCTTTAGATAAAAGTTATATACAAAACCCTCTCAAGATTTCATAGTCATCTTCGTGACTGTCTTCAGTAAAATCAAAGGATCTAAAGATATGCTCTACCTGCTCTCCCATAGCATAAATTAAAAAAAGATACCTGTATATCTCCAGTTTCTTAGTAGAACTTGGTAGCAATGTGATATCTTGTAATATATTTTTTACACTCTATCCATTCTGAAGGTTTGTCAAAGCTGAAGTTCTCTGGGGCATTGAGAGTGGCATGTTGATGGGATCCTGCAACTTTTATTGCTTTGTTCCTTCTGTTTGCAACCTTTGTTGCTTTTCCTTCTGTGTCTGATCTAAGTTTACACCTGACACCATGTCACATACTTCTGTACCAGATATGGACTGGTCACAGAACTTCCTTTTCAGCAAGATACGTACCAGATATATTCATCATAAGATCCTTTAATGCTCTGTCAGGTATGGCTAAGGTTTGTTTAAATAAGGTATTAGGTGTGGCTGAGGTTTGGTTAAATAAGGCATTTAGCACACAATGCCACCTAGTGGCTGAACAGGACAATACAGTTTAGCATTCCATTACACTACTCACATGCCCATTTGACTCTTATGCCACCCCTCTATGTGAAACCCAGATAGCCCTCCTGTTCCCCCACCCCACAGACTTGCTTCCCTAGGGCTCCACTCTGCAACGTCCCAGTCTTGCCCCCTATCCATACCGTCTTTATATAGTTTGAATGATCGCTCAGCTTTTTAAAGTGCATAATCAGAGGTGAGCAAATAACCCAAAACATTTCAACTATTATTGGCTCAAACAAAACACTCCATTTGTATTCACTTTCTGCAGATATTACAGTGAATAAATCTACTGACTGGAATGCTAGAGGAAACCCTGAATTTTAAGCAAATATTAAAGAATTTTTATGGAAAGCAAGATTCGCACTCAAAAATAAACGTACACAGTGGAAACATGATTGTAAACATTAGGCTCAAGCCATCAGGAAATTTAATATGTTATACATCTGATCAAATCTAAGCAACAAAGTTTGAATTTCACATATCAAATTGTGCCAGCAAGCAGCCTGTGAACCATTTACAGAATAAGAATCATTTGCAAAATTATTTGTCAAATAATTTCAAATAAGGAATAGTCAGAAAAAAAAAATTCGTAAACTGCCCCCAAACAATTCGCAACCAGACAGTTTACATTCATTTAATAAGCTATTTTCTAAAAATACCCTTCCATCTATCTATAATCCTTTATAAAAAAAAACAACAACTTTCATTAGTTTATCTTAGGAAAAGGTATATTTCTCTTACATTTATTTAGACTGTATAGGCTCCCAATGGTGGTTAATTAAATACCTACCACTGCTAGAAATATTTAACAACCCATGTCGCGTACGTTTGTCCAGAAAATTAGAAGTACAAAAGCAAATGGGGTTCTGATTTTCTTTAAAATTTATATCTAACAAATATTTATGGAATAGCAGACTAAATTGTTTCCACCTAAGTATTTCTGTATGCAACTAATGGTATTAATATATTAAAGACAATTGTAGAAAAGCATTATTTACAGCAGTGTTGAAAATGGCCAACCATTTGAACATCCAAGTTAAATAAGACATACTATATCTAAACAGGCATCCAAGAGAAGCTACAAAGAATGAATAATACTTACTGGCCTCTGATACCCTTACTCATGATGATGAGTAGTCCCTTCCTCCATGAGTAGTTTTATTGACTTCAGTGGGGATTATTTGTGGAATTCAACTGCGTAAATGTATCAAAATCTGAGCTATAGTGGTTTACATTTTCAGTCTGTTTGTACATAACAGCAGAGCCTGGATTCTGGTCTATTATTTTTGCTAGCAAATTTCAGTCCACATCATGACTCAGTGTTTTCATGAGTTACTTTCCTTTTATGAATATAAGAATGTAAATGAGGTCTTTCTACTTCTCTCTGCACATGCTATCCTATTCTTAACATTAAGTAATTGCAGACTCTAAAGTACTAGAATTCAAGAGTATTCTAAAATATAGATAACATTCCAGCTACAGTACAAGTTTTTAAATTTTCAAGCTATCTAAAATGCTGACGTTTAGTTAGAACCTTTTTTAAACCAAACAAATTGTGTAGATTTTGTACATGCCCATGATCTGAAATCCTTGTGTAAGGTTAATTTAGACAGGATTATCCTTGCAAAATTCTGAAATACTTTTCAGCTGTATGACCAGAACACTGTTGCAAGAACAAGTGTGGGAGTGGGAAGTGCCTAAAAAATTCTCTCCAACTTTTGTTTCAGTCTGGAATTCCCCTTTAAATAACTGTGACTGGTTTTTTGTTTGCTCTCCACAATTGAAACCTGGATAATAGCCAGAACATTATATACATAGTACTTGAATGAGAAGTATGAAAAAGAAGACCTAATCAGGATTTTACCAAATGCAATAAAATGTTTTTATTGTAGGGCTGCTGACTTGTACTCTGCATTCATTAACTGTTTTTAAATGTGTGTGGTGTTCTTATCATCCTTCAATTTATATTGCAGACATTTCATTTGAAGTTTGATTGACAGTGCTGTGAAGTAAGGCCCATCCAAAGCAGAATTGTCACTGACATTTTTATCACAACAGGATGATATTTAAATCTGTCTAAAATGTATTCTGAAATCGGTATGACTATCGAAGTTAGTGAGGCTTGACTGGTCTGCAAGGGCAAGAATTGCAAACCCCAGTGAAACTGATTTAGGCTCTGAATCAACACAGCATTTAAGGATTCAATCCTGAAATGTGCTGAGACCTCTGTTCCTGATATAACAAAGCACTTAAGCACATGCTTAACTTTAAGTCTGTGAGTGGTCCCATTAAATTCCCAGTAGGACTACTCAGAGCCTTAGAGTGATATCTATGTGCTTGTTGGATCAAGGCCAGAATGCTCAATATCTTAACTTTAAAAAATGGAAGAAGGCGAATCCAGGGATGAACAGACCAGTCAGTCTCACCTCAGTCCCTGTAAAAATCATGGAACAGGTCCTCAAGGAATCCATTTTGAAGCATTTGGAGGAGAGGAAGGTGATCAGGAACATGGATTCATGAAGGGCAAGTCATGCCTGACCAACCTGATTGCCTTCTATGATGAGATAACTGGCTCTGTGGATATGGGGACAGCAGTGAAAGTGATATACCTTGAGTTTAGCAAAGTTTTTGATACAGTCTCCCACAGTATCCTTGCCAGCAAGTTAAAAAAGTATGGATTGGATGAATGGACTATAAGGTGGCTAGAAAGCTGGCTAGATCGCCAGGCTCAATGGATAGTGATCAACAGCTCAATGTTTAGTTGGCAGCCGGTATCAAGCGGAGTGCCCCAGCGGTCTGTCTTGGGGCCGGTTTTGTTCAACATCTTCATTAATGATGTGGATGATGGGATGGATTGCACCCTCAACAAGTTCACGGATGACACTAAATTGGGTGGGTGGGGGGTAGATATGCTCGAGGATAGGGATAGGATCCAGAGTGACCTAGACAAATTGGAGGATTGAGCTAAAAGAAATCCGATGAGGTTCAACAAGGACAAGTGCGGAGTCCTGGACTTAGGACAGAAGAATCCCATGCACTGCTACAGGCTGGAGACAGACTGGCTAAGGGGCAGTTCTGCAGAACAGGACCTGGGGATTACAGTGGATGAGAAGCTGGATGTGAGTCAGCAGTGTGGCCTTGTTGTCAAGAAGGTTAACGGCATATTAGGCTGCATTAGTAGGCGCATTGCCAGCAGATCGAGGGAAGTGATTATTCCCCTCTATTCAGCACTGGTGAGGCCACATCTGAGTATTGCGTCCAGTTTTGGGACCCCCACTACAGAAAGGATATGGACAAATTGGAGAGAGTCCAGCGGAGAGAAACTAAAATGATTAGGGGGCTGGAGCACATGACTTGTGAGGAGAGCTGAGGGAACTGAGGTTATTTAGTCTGCAGAAGAGAAGAGTGAGGGGGGATTTGATAGGAGTCTTCAACTACCTGAAGGGGGTTCCAAAGAGGATGGAGCTCAGCTGTTCTCAGTGGTGGCAGATGACAGAACAAGGAGCAATGGTCTCAGGTTGCAGTGGGGGAGCTTTAGGTTGGATATTAAGAAAAATTATTTCACTGGGAGGGTGGTGAAGCACCTAGGGAGATGGTGGAATCTCCATCCTTAGAGGTTTTTAAGGCCCGGCTTGACAAAGCCCTGGCTGGGATGCTTTAGTTGGGGTTGGCCCTGCTTTGAGCAGGGGGTTGGACTAGATGAGCTCCTGAGTTCTCTTCCAACCCTAATCTTCTATGATTTTTCTATGATTCTATGAAGTCAGTTTGATTTAAGCATGTGCTTGGAATGCTTAATCAGGGCCTTCCATCTGAATTATCAGTAAATCAACAAAGCAGATAACAGACTATCTTGGTATGAATGGCACTCTGGTTTTGGGAAGGCTCTTCATATTATGAAGGACACTGAGATGTTTTATCTTGAGCTGGGCCCGAACCACAAAATTCAACAATCTGGCTCTGGTGTTTTGAGTTGAGCTCAGTTCCAGTTTTAACTGCAAAAGAGCTCATGTAGATGATAGGTCTCTTCTTCCCCACTCTAAATAACTAAGAAAACATTCTCTCTGCTTGTTCTTCCAACAGTTATGTTGACTTTCCTATTAACTGTACTTGTCCATAGCCACATGATGACCAACAGCCTATCAGCTTTTAACACAGTGGCTCTGTGAAAAGTTCTAGAAATTGGGGTTAAAATAATAAGTAAACAGAGAAAAAATGTCAAATATTTACAAAACCCTTAAAATGTATCTTTAAATTGATCTTAGATATTAGTGATAGCTAAAGGATCAGCAGCAAAATACCTTGCAAGTAGTTTGTAAATACTGGGCTTGATTCCCCTTTCCACAGAAAAAGTTAATGGAAGTGGCTGGGTGAAGGGGGAGGAAAATTCCATGAGCAGTTCCCTGGCCAAATTTCCTTCCAGCTCATCCAGTGAGGGCAGGGTTTGTTTCTTTTGAATTCCAAACTAAAAGAAGTAGGGACACCAAGATCCATGTGGATCTTGGAGTGTCTGCTGAAGGCACAGGACCATCTGTGTGGATGCCCTGTTTGTCCTCTGCACTGGCTGCAGGTGCCCTATTTCTGTTCTAGCTCCCTGCAAGTGACATACTGCTCAGGCTTTCTGCACCCATGGCTGCCCAAATCTCCCACAACAGAGGGTTCCCTGGCAACAAAGGCTTATGCTAAGGAACTAATACAGTTTTAGGCTTTGCCAATTGAAACTTCAGAAGGAAGATTTTTAAAGGGATGTCAGGAAGGCCGAAGATCTCACATAATAAATGCTGTTTAAGGACTTCATCCTCTAAGATACTAAGCAGAAGGAAGAAGAGGAAGAGGGAAGAATCCTTTTGCAGAGGACACGCTGGTTATCTATCACTGCCTTCCTCTAGAGCACCAGCCAGCCAGATTAGGGCCGTCAGTGAGACACAGACTTATACATTCTAATTACTAAACAAGGTAAGTGTTGAACATCTTTGCTGGTCTGGTATGAAAGTTGTCTCCCCAAACTTAGTAATTTCCAGGTCCCTTGACACCAATCAAGACATGATGAAATATAACCTCATGCAGCATTGCAATCATATTAAAAATAACAATACTTAGGGTACATCTACACTACCCGCCGGATCGGCGGGTAGTGATCCATCTATCGGGGATCGATTTATCGCGTGTAGTGTAGACGCAATAAATCGATCCCCGATTGCTCTCCTGTCGACTGCTGAACTCCAGCTCGGCGAGAGGCTGAAGCAAAGTCGACGGGGGAGCCGCAGCAATCGATCTCGCGCCGTGAGGACGCGAGGTAAGTCGAACTAAGATGCATCGACTTCAGCTACGTTATTCTCGTAGCTGAAGTTGCGTATCTTAGGTCAACACCACACACACCCCCGCGCCCCCCAGTGTAGACCAGGCCTTAGGGTAACATTTTCAAAAGGGCCTAAGCAATTTAGAAGCCTAAATCCCATTTTCAAATCTGATTTAGGCCTGGTTTACACATAACATTTAGCTATGTTGGCTACGAGTGTGTGTGTGTGGGGGGGGGGGGGGGGGCGGAATCATACCTTGAGCCAACATAGGTATGCTGGCAAACCCCCCAGCTTAGAAGTATTTTTGTCAGCATAGTTGTGTCTATCTGCTTAGTTATTGTCGTTTGGGAATTGGTGTAATGCTGGCAAAACTGCTTCTGCTTGCGTACACTGCAACTATACTAGGGGGCTCTCTGCTGACACAGCTATACTGGCCAAGGGGCTCTAGTACAGACAAACCTTTTGATACTTAGGGGCCTAAGTCCCATTGACTTGCAATGAGACTTACAATAAGTGCTTATGTCACTTTTGAAAATGGGACTTAGGCTTCTAAGTCATTTAGGCCCTTTTGAAAATTTTACCATTGGTTTTCACATAGTGCTTTTTATCCATAGATCTCAATGCACTTTACAAAGGAAGGTATGTATCATTATCCCCATTTACAGATGGGAAACTGAGGTATAAATCGGTGATGTTACCTGCCCAAGCACACACAGCAGGTCAGTAGCAGAGGCATGAATAGAATATAGATCTCCTGGCCCATCCACTTGATTCCCTGCATACTACTTCTCTTTTTATTAGAAGTGAGATTGGTAATACCACATGTTATTAAGGTTGCCTGACAATTCCAATTATAAGACCCTTTCTCAGTTGCTTATAACTTTGCCAAACTTAAACTTTTGGGGGTAAAATTTTCCATCCTGGTTGTCTGCCTCAAGCTAAATTGGTTAGGATAGATTCTGTTAAATCTGTTCTGCAGTTTCTGAGAATGAGGCTACAGAAAAAAATACATTGTTTGGCAATGTTTAAAAAAAAATCTATGGCAACCTTTTCTTTGAGAAGCTGTAGCACTCCTAGTTTGGAGTAGGGACTTGAAATTTGGCAGTAATGTGGATTGTGTGTCAAGGATGTGCTTTTTGCCATCCTAATGAAAATCTGACCAATTTTGGCCAAGTTATAAGCCTTTGAAAAAATCTCACTTGACACATGTTCAGTAAAGAGTTTAGCAACTAAAATCTCTGAAAATTGCATCCTCACTGAGCATGCACCATTGCCTCACAGCTCCTGCGTGTGATGTGCTATTCCCATACAGCAGTTGAACATGCTCCATCCCCTCCTAGCTCCTACATGTGACTGGCCTGCATGCATGCCATCCCTCTCAGAGTGGCTGAGCACGCTGCATTCCTGGGTTAGAATGGAAAAGCTGGCTTTTCCCTTAATTTGCAGCTTCCAGCTGCTCCGGGCCAGATGCTGGAACTGGGAGCAGGGAACCTCCATCTTCTGTGCTCTCAGAGCCTCCCTGATGGCACCCAAGCTGTCCAATTCAAATGCAAAGGGCACAAGAGCCATACTGAGGGGAGAGAAAGAAGTAGGTTGGGACTAGGAGTCTGGTGAGACAAGAACTTTGGTAGGGGGCAGGAAAAGAGAAACTGTGACTGGAAGTTGTGGGGAGACAGACTGGGGCTGATTGGACAAGGAGACTGGGACTGAGATCTGAGGTGAGGAAAGGAGACTGAGTGGACAAGAAGACTGAGTGTTGGGGAAGGGGAAGGAAGCTGGTACCGGTTCAGCAAGGAGACTGGGAGCTGGTGAGGGGAAATGGGAGCTAGTTTGTAGGGGGAGGAGGGGAAGACAACATTTAAATTGGACAAGGAGCTGGAGGAAGAAGGGGAGACTGGGACTGCCTGGCTAAGGAGACTGGGACTAGAAACGCATGGCAAGGAAATAGGGCTAGTGGGAGAGGGGAAATGGATCTAATGAGGAGCTGGGGTGAAAGGGGAGAACTGTGAATGGCTGGAAAAAGGGACTGCAACAGGGCACTGGGGGTGGACGGGGCAGGAAATAGGAGCATGAGCATGGGCGGCAGGTGAATCGCAGGCTTGAGGATGGGTGGCCCATCCCTTCTGCCCAGGGCCCCACCCCTCCAACCCTCCTTCCCCCGCCAGAGCTCAGAACCCCTCCCGACCGCCCCCGCTGCCAGTCCCAGGCTGTCCGGACACCCAGTCCCTCCCCACCCCCCCGCCCCGGAGCACCAGGTGGGCGGGCAGCGCAAGCACCGGCTCTGGCCGCCCAGAGTCCCTGGCTGCAGGCCAGCCCCCAGTAGTGCCAGCCCGGGGCAAGGGTGCCAGAGCCTTCCCAAAAGTGGGGGGGGCTGCCTGAGGTGAAAGCAGCCCCCTGCCCATGTCCCAGCCCCCCCCCCCCCCCCCGCCCAGGGCAGGTGGAGGGACCCAGGCTACCAACAGCTGCCCACGCAGTTCTCCCCAACCCAGCTCCAGCCAGGGGTGGGAGGGGGAACCTCAGGGCCACAACCCGGCCATGAGCTGGGCGGGCAGCTGTGAGGAGCCATGGCAGACCCTCTATCTACCCTGGGCGGGGGCCTGAGCAGTCCCCAGCCTGTGTCCCCACCTCCCAAGCTCCCTGCCCACCCAGGGTAGGAGGAGGGTCTGTGGCTCCTCAGAGCTCCAGGTGGCCGGGGAGCCCAGGGGGCAGGGACACGGGCCAGGGGCTGCTCTCAGCTCCCCTGCACCATGGGCAGGTGGAGGGTCCACCGCAGCTGCCTGGGCTCCATGCTGGCCTGGCCAAGGGTGGGGCCTCGGGAAGAGGAGGGGAAGGGGGCGGAATCTGCCCTGGCGAAAAGTGGATGGGCCAGGCCCCGGTTCTGGCACCACTGTCCTGGGGCCCTGGTCACATGAGAAGGAAGAGCCGCACCCGCAGCAGAATGCGGTGGGAAGCAGGAGGGGGTTTGGGGGTGAAGTGTGAGCGGGGCCACGCTAGCTGTTTGGGTAGGCTTAGCCTTCTGCCTTTGATACCCGCCGCTCATGAGCATGAGGGGAGACAATTGGAGGCTGGAGAGAGGGTAGAGGCAGATCATATGAGGACCTGGGAGAGGAAAACTGACTGGGGGCTTGGAGGGGAGGGCGGCAGGGACTGGCTGAGCAAGGAGACAGGTAGTGGAGAGAGACTGGACCTCGGATGGAGAGCCTGGAAGGGGAGACTAGGACTGTTTGGGCAAGTAAACTGGGACTGTGATGAGTAAAAACAGTATGTGATCATGTAATTAAAGACTGTATCATAATGCAAATGCAGAAGGGAATTGGATTAAGGTTGCACTAACCTTTGCGTGCTTGATGATGCAATTTTAATGTGCTCTCAAGTAGGGTTTTTTTGTTTGTTTCTAACTAGGAATAGAAATTACCATGAAAACCGAAATATGGTCCAGATCCTATGTGGTGCAAAGTGATCTCAACTCCCAGTGACTTTAATAGGAGATGAGAATAACTGATAGCTTTTTTTACCAATGTACAGACAAATTTGGAAAATATTGAACTAATCAACACTTAGTTCATCAGATCGCTAATAGAAATTCTTATGACATTGTTCTTTTTAAAAGCAAATAAATAAACAAACACAAAAACCAGCCTTTAAATCTCAGAAGAACATGCGGAACTTTCCCCTGAGTTGATTTATTGTCCCCTCACTAGTCATTGAATGCTGAGCAAAACTGAACTATTTTTAGCTTTAAAATAATGTTCTTTATTCAGGAATATTAAAACACACGCTAAGGAAAGAGAAGCAATTTAAGTGGAGTGGTTTTATAAATACACTAGATATGCAGTGAGCTTAGACCTACAGTAACATGTGCAGCTGAACAAACAAAATGACTATTTTAGTATGCTCTTAAGCATTTGGAGCTTTTTGTTTAATGACACCTATTCTTTAAATAGAAAAGCATATTACTTAATATATGTCTGAAGTAAGAAAAGGTTTAAAATAGTGCTCAAGTATAGCTGCAATTGTGAGACACTTTTTATTTATTTATTTAATGAAAACTTCCAGAAAATACCACATTAATTAAAGTAGCAAAGCTAACCAAGGAGAAGGGAGAAAAGAAGAGAAAAACACTCTCTGCACTATGTAGGCATTGTGGCTATGATTCATTGAAGTAGAATTTAGGCTGAAATTTTCAAAAGCATCTAGCGATTTTGGGTGCCCAGCTCGAGGGAGCTTAATGGGGCCTGATAATCGAGGCTGAGTGCTCAACACTTTGTAAAGTTAGGCTTCTTTAAGAACTACAAATTAGTACTCAGTAGGGTCGCGAACTTTCTGACTGCAGAAAACTGAACATCCTGAAGGCCCCACCCCTACCCCACCTCTTCTGAGGCCCCACCCCTGCTCACTCCATCTCCCCCCACCACCACCGTCACTTGCTTATTTTCACCGGGATGGGGCAGGGGTTTGGGGTGTGGGAAGGGGAGAGGGCTCCGGCTGGGGGTGCGGGGGGCCAGGGATGAGGGGTTTGGGGTGCAGGAAGGGGCTCTGGACTGGGGCAGGGGTGTGGGAGGGGGGTATGGGCTCTGGGCTAGGGGGTGCAATTTCCAGGCTGGGACCAGAAATGAGGGGTTCAGGGTGTGGGAGGGGACTCTGGGATGGGGCAGGCGGTTGGGATGGGGGAGTGAGGGCTCCAGCTAAGATTGCGGGCATCTGGGGTGGGGATGAGGGGTTTGCGGTATAGGAGGGGGCTCTGGGCTGGGGTGTGAGCTTGAGGGGTTCAAAGTGTGGGAGGAGGCTCTGGGCTTGGGCAGGGGGTTGGGGAGTGGGAGGGGGTGTGGGCACTGGGAGGGAGTTTGGGTGCAGGAGGGAACTCCAGGCTGGGGCGGAGTGAGGCTCAGGACTGGGGCAGGGAGTTTGGGTGTGAGAGGGGGCTCAGGGCTGTGGCAAGGGGTTGGGGTGCGGGCTCTGGACGGTGCTTACCTCAGGTGGCTCCCAGGAAGCAGTGACATCCCTCTGGGTCCTAGGTGCAGAGATGGCCAGGGCTGGGGGCTCTGCATGCTGCCTCAGGATGCCTGGCAACCCTAGTACTCAGTTTTGAAAATGTAGGCCTTAGAATTTATATTGCAGTAGGCCCCAAAGTCCCCAATGTTGCCCCCCTGGACTAAGTGTTGTACAAACACATAGACCTAGACCTTTCGCTGAGGAACTTGGAACCTTGAAATAAAAAAAAAACAAAGTCTGGGGAAAGGGATACCACCTACAAACAAAGGGATCAGGGAGATTATGCACACAGAAAAAGAACTGGACATACAAGCTATTTCTTATGAAGGTAGGGGGGTGGTTGAGAAGTAGTGGGAGCAGAAGTGAATATATAGGAACGAGGGAGTGGTGGAAAAGGAAGGAGGGGAATGGAGGGCAGGGAAGTGGGATGGAGAGAAGGGGAGATAAGAAGGGGGGGGGGGAAAGAAGGATGGAAAAGGCTGCCAGCCGAAGAATTGTAAGCGACAGAGGTGGGAGGAGACACAGGCAACAAACCAGTCAGCAAACAGAAAATGTCCAGAGTTTAAACTGCTGCTGACCCTGCCATCCAGCAATATCCTTTGGATGAGCTTGCTGCTGCCCTGCTGCTGCTCGGGCAGTCCTTATTCTTTCCAAAGGCTGGCTTCACCCAAGAGGAGGTCCTGCTTTGTGTTCTCCATCTCTTGTGGCTGAAGGGCAGGGAAGTGATTTACTGCCCTGGAGTGGGCGGGTGTCTTTAGGGGGGTTTCCCCGCCACTGGAATCTAGGGCCAGGAGAGTAGGGAGCTCTGTTTGTCTTCCCTGCCCCAGAGCGGCTGCTCTCAGCTGTTGCTAAGGAAAGTTACTGGTGCGCATAGGGTCTGGCTTGCACCCCAGAGGTCCTGCTCTGTTTCCTTCATTCCATGTGCTTGGGGAGAAGTAGTGAGGGCACTGGGGTGTAGTCTTCTAGATAGTCACAGAAGGAAGTGAGCATCCCTTGCAGGGCCGGCTCCAGCATTTCTGCCGCCCCAAGCAAAAAAAAAAAAAAAGCCGCGATCGGCGGCGGCAGTTCAACGGCAGGTCCTTCGCTCCTAGAGGGAGTGAGGGACCTGCCACCCCCAAATTGCCGCAGGTGCCGCCCCTCTTCCTTGGCCACCCCAAGCACCTGCTTGTTAAGCTGGTGCCCGGAGCCAGCCCTGACCCCTTGTCATCATGGCTTTTGAGCATCAACAGAAATAAGGAGTCCAAAACAAACCCAAGTCTACAGACCAACCTAACGTTCTGAGGACTCAACAGTGAGAGGTCCTAGAACAGGCAAATTCTTTGAAGTGCTTCTCTCTTCCTACTGGTATCACCTTTCTTGCCTTGGGTTCAGCTTCAGCCAGTTGCTTTTCATGCAGGTGCGGATCTCAGCTAGGCAAGGAGAAAGCTGTTAGATGGTGCTATTTACATTCAGTGTAGAGGAGATGCAGAACTGGGTATAATCTGTATATGGCTGGCACTTCAGTCTTTGTTGTCTCACTAAGTCTCCTGATGGCTTCATGTAGATGTTGAATAATATGAGGAAAGAGGATTGAGATTTGTAGGATTCTGATGGTGAGATTTAAGAGAGAGAACAGTTGCCCATAACATCCTCTGGGTTTGGGTTTGGTCTGACACAGGAAGGCCATGAGCCATTTCAGGGTGTTTCTGTTCACCCTGCAGCTTCTCAGAGGCAGGATGGGAGTATTTGGTGAACAGTTGTATCAAATTCCAGAGACAGGCCAAAAGAATGCATAAGTATTTACTTTGTCTGTAGACAGTAGGGAGATCATCCACCAATGCAACAACTGCTGTCCTTGTACTGCTCTCTGGCCTGAAGTCTGACAGATAGGAGTCCAGGACTCTGGCAACTAACAGGTGGTTAGAAAATGTTTTGTGCTTGTTTGGATATTATTCAGTATTTTTCCTAGCTAACAATTCTTACACAGATAATATGGCCCAATCTTGCAAACAAATCATTTTTTAGTCATTCATAGGTCCCCACTGACTTTCAGATATAGGCCCTTAGACAGAAGATAGCTTACATTTTACAAGATTGTGGGAAGAACTTATATAAAAAGATAACTAAATATTAATCCCCTATGACAGTCCTTGTGGCCTCTAGTGGGGAGCTCTCTTTGGCCTGTTCTACTGGGATAGGGAGGGTGTGTGGGTAAATAATCTCTGTTGTCATGGAAGAATTGTTGCGTCGTGTGGAGCCACTATAGTAACACCCCAACACACACGCAGCCCTCCCACAATGTAGGGCATGTGGCCAGGGCCCCTCTGTTTCTGGTTGATCACAGCTTCTGAAATAATTCCTGGGGTCTATTGGAAGCCTGTTGCCCCGCACTTTGGACTTTCCCTCCGAACAGTTCAGTTGGCCTGGATAATCTAGCCAGTTTACCATTAGTTACCACTTAGTTTAGTAAAAACAACAAGGAGTCTGGTGGCACCTTAAAGACTAACAGATTTATTTGGGCATAAGGTTATGGGCTTATGCCCAAATAAATCTGTTAGTCTTTAAGGTGCCACCAGACTCCTTGTTGTTTTTGTAGATACAGACTAACACGGCTACCCCTGATACTTGACACTTAGTTTAGTGACTCCATCTAATTTTTCCCGGATGCTGTTGCTCATTTTTATTGGCATTATATTAAATATTCTGTGGATTTATTTCCAATTTTATCTGTATGCTTAATTATTTCTTGAAGGTTTGTGTTTGTTTCATCTGTTCATGCAATTGCTGTATGAACTGGTGATCCGTTTTGGAAAATGCAGATATATTAAAATACAATATTGCTTATAAACTCTCTTAAGATTGTTCTTGATTGCTCAGTGATCCCATTTGTTCTAACTGTGGCTATTTTGCTCTTTTCACTGTTTTCTTAATGAATTGAACCATTTCATCTTACTTTTGCTAGTAGCGCTTCAACCTTCAACTTGGTTTCCAGATTTCTTTTTGGTCTATTGATTTTTCTGATTTATTCCATTAAAAGCCAGACTTCCTCCTTCACTGTAATATTTGCCTCCAAGGTCTTGCCTGCCTATACATAGTTATCTCATTTCAGACAAATCTCAGTTCCCTAATGTCTGTAGTCTGTTATACTTTTTCATCTAAGGACAATGCTGCAGTCAGTAGGTCTGGAGTACTATGCTGGATTTGATAAAGTAAATAGTTTTATATTGTTCTGGAGGGCTGTATATTTTTGTTTGAAATATTATGTACAGCATGTGAGTAGGTTCAATTTGATCCAGCCCAGTTCTCAAATTGGTAATTGACTGTTGTAGATGGTTTTTGCACAGTGAATTAAACCATCAATTAAAGACTTAGAGTTCTAGAAAGTATGCACATTGGTAAAAATAATCTTTGTATCTGCTGTATTCATACTGACTAGAAACATGTGGGGGTAAGCGCTGTAGCTAGAAAAAAAAATGCTACTCCGCTGAGAGCTGATGAAAAGAGGAACTTCTGGATATAGGTGAGTACCGTTTTGATATCTATCATGCCTCAGAAACTTCTGCAATAAACGCCTTTTATTAAGGAAATCCAGCTAAGTGCTTTGTGACACGTCAATACATAACAGGCTCTTTGGTTAGGCTTTATGCTGTCGGATTGTAATAATACTTTATTAGTCAGCTGAATTTTTGTGTGCTCTCCAATGACATAATTTGTATCTCTTCTCCTGTGTGAATGAAAAGCACTTCTAAGGCCTGGTCCACATTAACCCCCCACTTCGGACTAAGGTACGCAAGTACCTTAGACCAAACTTACCGCGGGTCCAGACGTGGCAGGCAGGCTCCCCCGTCGATGCCGAGTACTCCTCTCGCTGAGCTGGAGTACCGGCGTCGATGGCAAGCACTTCCGGGATCGATTTATCGCGTCTAGACAAGTCGCGATAAATCGATCCCAGAAGATCGATCGCTTACATCCGGACCAGGAAGTAAGTATAGACATACCCTAAGAGTCCAGTATAAGCTAATAAGAATAATACAACCATACTTTTTGTCATTATTGTATCTTTCAGAGAACAGCTTCCTTAGGTCAGTGGTTAGAGCACTCTTCTGAGATGTGGGAGACCCTTGTTCCAATCCTTTCTCTCACCTGTGGCAGAGAAGGGGAGAACTGAACCTGGGTCTCCCACATTCAGGAAAGTGCGCTAATCACAGGGATAAATGTTTTAAGGTGGGTAGCAACAGCACCACCACTTCCTCATCTGGCTGTTTTCCATGGAGTGAGGCAGCCACCTAAGTCATTCTCACAAGAAATGTCTTAGTGTATGTCTACACTACAAAATTATGTTCACCTAAGTTACGCCGACATACAGCCATTGCAGTAATTCAATCACTTTTGATGTCCATGCTGTGCTCCTTTTGTCAGTGGTGTGCACGAATTGCACCAATTTAATTGTCAGAGTGGGGCATTATAGGACAGCTTCAGAAAGCCACCAACAGTTGATGAAAGCAACACAGTGTCTACACTGACACTGCGTCGACCTAGCTACATCGACCTAAATGCCAGCCCTGGTCTACACTAAAGAGTTAGGTCGACTTAAGGCCGTTTACATCAACCTAACTCTGTAAGTGTCTACACTAAATTGTCACTCCTGCTGATGAAACTTATCCGCTATGCCGACTTAATAACTCCACCTCCGCGAGAAGCATAGCGCTTAGGTGGACATAGTTAGATCAATGCAGTGTCAGTGTAGACACTGCGTTGCTTACATCGACAGTGGCTGGCTTTCAGAAGCTGTCCCACAGTGCCCCACACTGACAGTTAAATTGGTGCAAGTGCACACTGCCGACACAAGGAGCGTAGCATGGACATGCAAAAGCGATTGACTTTCTGCAGTGGCTGTACATCGACCTAACTTAGGTCGACATAATTTTGTAGTATAGACATTGTTGAAGCAGATTGTGGTGTCCAGGAAGTTGATGCTAGTGTGGGAGAGTTCCAGAGAGAGTTTAGTGGACGGGTGGTGGTTGTTGAAGTTGTGGTAGAAATCTATGAGGGAGTTTAAGCTGTCTGTCCAGAGGATGAAAATATCATTGATGTATCTCAGGTATATTATTGGTTTCATGGTATATTTGTCCAGAAATTCTTCTTCAAGGTAGCTTAAGAAGGGGCTGGCATACTGGGGAGCCATCCTGATACCCATGGCTGTTCCCATAGTTTGGGGAAAGTGTTTGTTGCTGAATGTAAAATTGCTATGGGTGAGGATGAAATACATGAGCTTAGTGATGTGTTTGGGGTGGATATCTGAGAGTTGTCCATTGTCCATCTTTGTGAGGGATGTTGATGAATAGGAAAGTGACATCCATCGTGGCAAGCATGGTGTTCTGAGGGAGGATATTAATATTGCAAGTATCAGGGGGTAGCCGTGTTAGTCTGTATCTACAAAAACAACAAGGAGTCTGGTGGCACCTTAAAGACTAACAGATTTATTTGGGCATAAGCTTTCGTGGGTAAAAACCTCTCTTCTTCGGATGCATAGCGTGAAAGTTACAGATGCAGGCATCTGTTAATGCCTGCATCTGTAACTTTCACGCTATGCATCCGAAGAAGAGAGGTTTTTACCCACGAAAGCTTATGCCCAAATAAAGCTGTTAGTCTTTAAGGTGCCACCAGACCCATTAATATTGTTGAGTCTGTGGAGGAAGTCAGTTGTGTCCTGGAGGAAGCTGGGCCTTTGTGTGGTGAGTGGTTTGAGGATGGTTTCTATGAGTATTCCTTCAGTAAGAACGATGTGGCCAGATATGCTGGGTCTGTCTGGGTCTCATGTGCCGGGAGCGGCAGCACTGTCCTCTTCATAGCTTAGTCCTCCGAATAAGTCACATTAAAGTTCCCCTCCCCACCCCTCCTTCTGGTGTATCACAAGTCCTTTGAGGTAAACTGTCTACTGCTCAGTGCCTGGTCTGTGCCACTCCCCCAGTGGCTGGTAGGAGAACCTGGGCCTGCCCCCAACACCGGGTTCCCGTCCAGAGACCCTCAACCCAGCAGCTCTGGGCTTTTATTCTCCCAGCCCTTACTGCTCCTTCCCTGGACTGCTTCCCACTCTGTCCTTGCAGCTTTCCGCTCTTCCCTCTTGTATCAGGGAGTGAAACTGCAAGTTCTTCTTCGAGTGCTTCCAATCATATCGATTCCAATTAGGTGCACGCGCGCTGCGAGCACAATTGTCAGAGAATTTTTACCCTAGCAACACCTGGTGGGTCGGCTGTGGAGCCCCCTGGAGTGGCGCCTTCATGGCACTGGATATATACCCCAGCTGATCCAGCGCCCCCTCAGTTCCTTTTTACTGCCCGTGATGGTCGTTGGAACTGTGGAGCGCGGCATAGCTGTCCTCCACTCTCCCTAGCTTTTACCTCCCTGTTTAGATATTGTTCTAGTTCTTGGTAGTTATATAGTTATAGATTTAGTGTCGTACAGTAGTTGATAGTTATAGAATTAGTTTTACAAGTGAAGTTAGTGGGCTGGAAGGGGTCCCTTCCTCCCAGTGTGCCACCTGGGCTCATGCCCAAGGCTCCGGGTTTTAAGCCGTGCTCAGCCTGGTCGAAGCCTATGCCAACTGGAGATCCCCACGACTCCTGTTTAAAGTGCCTCGGGGAGTCTCACCAGACCGAAAAGTGCAAGGTCTGTCCCACAGTGCACAGAGGGCTTTCAGGCCTCGAACCAAAAAGGAGCGGGACTTTAGACTCAAACTGCTCCTTATGGAGGCGGCCCTCAGCCCGGACCCTCCTTTGGCACGCCAAGTTCCGGCACCAAGTGCCTTGGTGTGCAGTACTCCGACGGCAACTTCGAGTACTGCACCGCGAGGAGACTCGGATAGAGTCCCATGGCACTGGCCTTCGCCAGCACCGCGTCCACCGCAAGCACCTCGGCGCCAGTTCCTGTCCCCAGGTCAGAAGAGACCTCGCAAACCGGAGGGGGCTGCCTCCCAAAAACAGGCACCAGCACCCCCCTTACCAACTTCGGATTTGCGTCCGGGACCAGCGCGACCGAGGATACAGGCGCTGATATCCGCACCGTTGACTTCGGCACCGGCAGAAGGGCCATTGAGTCTGGCGTGGACTGGCTCCCCGACCCGCACCGTGGTTGAGCCCCTACTTCCATCGACGCCGGAGATGTTTGCGACAGCGAGGGACCTCATTGCCCTTACAGAACCGGCACTGACTCAGGCTATGGCACCGCATCTCACCCGTGTGGTGCAGTCTAGGGGCAAGCCAGCCCTATTACGTCCACCATCTCTGAGCGTGGACTCTCTGCACTGCTCCCAATCTCGGAGTAGGTCCCAGCCGCCGCTCGCAGTCCCGGCGCCATTCTCTATCACGGCACCGGTCGTACTCGTGGCCCAGATCTTCTTCCCGGTACTGTTCTGCCTAGTGGCATCACCCCAGACCTTGGTACCGTTCGGAGTCCCGACACTGCTCCTGGCACTGGTCAGAGCACCGATCCCACTCAAGAAGCCACTCCCGGCACTGCTCTCGCAGATGGTCTTCATCGCGATCCAGGTCTGGATCTCAGTACCGGCATGACCATCGGCACCGTTCTCGATCCCGGTACCACTCCCCGGCACCGTGCAGAGACCGCTCTCTTGTGGGCCAACACCGCTCAGCACCATTCCCAGCGGAGTCAACGCAGGCACGCTCTGCACCGCCCTGGCCCTCGTGCTCCGCCTCACACTCTTTCCAGTCGGACGGCGCCTCCCGCTCAGCCTATCCCGCACCGGGCCAAGCAGCGGACAACCTGGGTCACTGGTAGGATGAGGCCGAAGACCCTAGCCAGGAGCCTGCACAGTGGTCTTTCTGGACACCGTGGGCATACCACCAAGCCCAAGGGGTTCCACCTGCGGCCTCCCGCTCAGCCCACTCAGAGCCCTGAGTACCGGAGGCCACTATCAGTCGTTCCCCCCCGCCCCAGGGGGGTATGGAGGCGTCTGAACCCACCTCTACACAGGCCCCAGACCCCGGTCCAAGTGATCCAGGACATCAGGACCCCTCGCAATTGGACCCGCCACAGGATCCATTAGCCCCTGTAGCATCTTCCTCATCTTCTCCAGATGAGGCGGTGGCAGGGATAACGACCTCAAATCCCCCCCGATAGACCTACATGCTCACCAGGGTGGCACGTAATATGGACGTCCACGCAGAGGAGATAGTGGAGTTGGAGGACCTGGTGGTGAGCATCCTTTCAGCTGACGCCCCATCCCGGGTAGCGTTGCCCATCATCCGCACAATTCAGTCCAACGCCAAGACAATATGGCAGACCCCTGCCTCTATCCCACCTACGGCTGGAGAGGTGGAGAGGAAATACTTTGTTCCCTCTAAGGAGTCTGAATACTTATATACTCACCCTCGGCCGTGTTCACTGGTGGTGTCCTCAGTGAACGCAAGGGAACAGCATGGTCAACAGGCTGCAGCGCCCAAATCTAAAGATGCCCACCACTTTGATTTGTTTGGACGCAAAATTTACTCATTGGGGGGCCTTCAGCTCAGAGCTGCAAACCAACAGGCACTCTTGAGCCGCTATGATTATAACTTGTGGAACTCCATGGGTAAATTTAAGGAGTTGATTCCGCGAGAGTCCAGGGATGAGTTTGAGGCTTTAGTGGAAGAAGGCAAAAAGGTGGCTAGGACTTCCTTACAGGCCTCTCTTGATGTAGTGGACTCTGCTGCTAGGACCCTGGCGTTGGGTATAGCTATGCGACGCATCTCCTGGCTTCAGGTGTCTGGCTTATCACCAGAACTGCAACAGACCCTGCAGGATCTACCATTTGATGGGCAGGGCCTGTTCTCGGACAAAACGGACTCTAGGTTACAGCAGGGCCGCCCGGGGGGGACAAGTGGGGCAATTTGCCCCGGGCCCCCCAGGGGCCCCCACGAGAGTTTATCGGGGCCCCTGGAGCAGGGTCCTTCACTTGCTCCGGGGGCCCCAGAAAACTCTTGTGCCCCCCCCCCGGAGCCTCTTCCCCCCCCGGTCTTCAGCGGCAATTCGGCGGCAGGGGGGGTCCTTCCGCCCCGGGACCCACCGCCAAAGTGCCCTAAAGACCTGCGGCGGGGGGTCCTTCCGTCCTGGGACCTGCTGCCAAAGCACAGGGTCTTCGGTGGCGGGGGGCCGCCAAAGACCCCAGGCCCCCTGAATCCTCTGGGCGGCCCTGGGTTACAGAGCCTAAAAGACTCCAGAACTCCCTGGGGATGCATGTCCCAGGTACCCAGCGCAAGCCCTTTAGACCACAGCCTCAAAGATTCTACCCTCCCCCTTGTCCAAGGCAGGACTTCTACAGAAGACGTGGACGAGGTGGTAGAAGGAGATCCACCGGCCACCAGCCCAGTCAAAACCAAGGCCCTCCTAAACCATCATCAGGACCTAGGCAAAATTTTTGAAGGTGCGCCCGAGGACGGCGTGCTAGTCACCACCCAGGATCTTTCCCTCCATTTTGAGATCGTTTCTCCCATTTCCATCATGCGTGGTCCCTTATAACTTCAGACCGATGGGTTCGTCGCACGCTGGAAAGGGGATATTCTCTCCAATTTTCTTTTTTCCCCCCGCCCCATCCTCCCTCTTCAGAGACCCCTCTCACGAGCAACTCCTTATACAGGAGGTCTTTACGCTCCTATCCATGGGAGCGATCGAGGAGGTTCCTTCGGAGCTAAAGGACAGGGGGTTTTACTCCCGCAATTTCCTAATCCCCAAGGCAAAAGGGGGACTTCGACCCATATTAGATCTGCGCGGACTCAACAAATTCATGGTAAAGTTGAAGTTCCGCATGATCTCACTGGGGACCATTATACCTTCCCTGGATCCAGGAGACTGGTACGCCGCCCTTGACAAGAAGGACATGTATTTTCACATAGCGATTTACCCTCTTCCTTCGCTTTGAGGTAAACCACCAACATTACCAATTTGCCGTCCTTCCCTTCGGGCTGTCCACCGCTCTGAGAGTGTTCACCAAATATATGGCCGTCGTGGCAGCCTACCTTCGTTGACAACAGATACAGGTGTTCCCGTATCTCGACAACTGGCTCATTCAGGGCCACACCAGCGAAGAAGTGCAATCCCATGTCCAACTCACCCTAGGCACCTTCCGCAAGCTGGGCATCTTACTCAGCAGAGAGAAGTCAACTCTGGAACCAACCCAGAGAATAGAGTTTATTGGGGCAGTCTTAGACACCAGACTCGCCCACGCTCTCCTTTTTCACTCATTTTTCAGACTATCGCAAACATCATCCGCAGCCTCCAAAACTTCCCAACTTCCACGATAAGGACGTGCCTTGGCCTTCTGGGCTACATGGCATTGTGCACTTGCGTAACCAGGCATGCCAGACTTCGGCTCCACCCGCTTCAGGCCTGGGTATCCATGCTGTATCGTCGGTCGGGACATCCTGGACATGGTGGTCACGGTTCCAGAGTCGGTCTTGACCTCCCTCAGCTGGTGGCTGAACCACACGTCAGTGTGCGAAGGAGTACCATTTCACACCCCACAAGCTTCCTTATACCTTGTCACAGACGCATCATCTCTGGGCTGGAGCGCCCACCTTGGGGAACACCAGATGCAGGGCCTTTGGACCTCATCCGAACTAACTCTGCACATCACTGTTCAAGAACTGATGGCAGGACGCCTAGCGTGTCAGGCGTTTCGAGGTCTCCTACATGGCCGTTGTGTGGCAGTCCTCACAGACAACACCACGGCCATGTTCTACATGAACAAGCAAGGGGGAGCCTGGTCATCCCCCCTATGCCAGGAGGCCTTTCGCCTGTGGGAGTTTTGCATAGTCCACTCGATACATCTGATGGTGTCGTTTCTCCCAGGAGTCCAGAACACGCTGGCAGACTGTCTCAGCAGATCATTCCGAACTCACGAGTGGTCGATTCGTCCAGGTATCATCCACTCCATCTTCTGGAGGTGGGGGTTTCCCCAGATCTACCTATTCGCCTCGCGCATCAATCGGAAGTGCCAAGTGTTTTGTTCTCTCCAAGGGCGGTCTCAGGGCTCCCTGTCAGATGCTTTCCTACTGCCGTGGAAAGACCAGCTATTCTATGCCTTCCCTCCATTCCCGCTGGTCCACAGGGTCCTGCTCAAGCTGTGCAGGGACAAGGCCCGCATGATTCTGGTCGCTCCAGCATGGCCAAGGCAGCACTGGTACACCACACTCCTGGAGTTGTCGGTAGATCCTCCGATCACGCTCCCACTGTGGCCGGACCTGATCTCCCAGGACTACGGACGACTCTGTCACCCCGACCTGCAATCACGCCACTTTACAGCGTGGATGCTGCATGGCTAACTTGGGTGGAGTTACTCTGCTCACAATCCGTGCAGCAGGTTCTGTTAGGAAGCAGGAAACCCTCCACACAGGCCACCTACTTAGCCAAATGGAAGCGCTTCTCCTATTGGTGCGAGCAGCACACCACGCCCCCCTTTTCAGGCGTCGATACCGCTTATACTAGACTATCTCCTATCCCTAAAGCAGCAGGGCCTGGCCAGGGCCGGCTCTAGGTTTTTTGCTGCCCCACCCACACCCCCTGCCGCCCCAGTCCTGGGCTCCCGTCACCAGTGCTGACTCCGCCCGCTCCCCCCTCGCCTCCAGCCAGTCCGGCACTGGCAGGGTCGGGGTAAGCAGCAGGGCTCCCGGGCCGCGCCTCAGCCCAGGGTCTCTCCAGCCAGGGCTCCCGCCTCTAGGACCAGCCGGGACCCAGGAAGGCAGAGCCAGGGGACCGCCCCGGCAGGGAGCTGAGGAGCCGGGGCAGGGTAGCCCCAGAGGGAGCAGAGCCCCCGAGAGCGGGACACGGGCCCTGCATGGCAGTGCCCCGCCCTCTATGGCTCCGCTGCTGCTGCTGCTTCTGGCTGCCCTGCCGAAGTCCCTGGGCGGCTCGGGCCGCTTCGCCCAGCCCCGGCTGCAGTGCTGGGGGGTGGCCGCCCTGCGGCACCTGCAGATGGCTTTGTGTGCCCCGTGGGGTGGCCCCCAGCCCGAGTGTCCCCCGCTTGGAGCCTGCCTAGCCCAGCCACAAGGTGCGGGCACTGCTCCCCCGCGGCGCGAACCGCGGCGGCCCCAGGGTGCCCCCCGTGCACGACGTGCTGCTGCTGCCAGGGCCGGCTCTAGGCTTTTGCTGCCTGAAGGGGGAAAAAAAAAAAAAAAGGCCGGAATGCCGCCCCTGAAAATGTGCTGCCCCAAGCACGTGCTTGGTTTGCTGGTGCCTAGAGCTGGCCCTGGGCCTGGCGATATCATCTGTCAGGGTGCACCTGGCAGCTATCTCGGCGTTCCATCCAGGAGAATATGCTTCCTCGGCCTTCTCTAACCTGATAGTTGTCAGATTCCTAAAGGGCTTAGATCGCCTATACCCACAACTGCGTCAACCGGTTCTGGCATGGGACCATAACCTGGTCCTCTCCAGGCTCACGGGGCCTCCGTTAGAGCCCAGGGCTACCTGCTCACTCCTTTACCTATCTTGGAAGACAGCCTTCCTTGTAGCCATCATTTCAACGAGGCGTGTTTCTGAAATTAGAGCCCTCATGTCGGAACCTCCATATACAGTCTTCCATAAAGACAAGGTGCAGCTTCGCCCCCTCCCTGCCTTTCTCCCCAAGGTGATATCAGCTTATCATGTGAACCAGGATATCTTCCTCCCGGTCTTCCATCCTAAGCCGCACGTTACGCGGCAAGATCAACGTATGCACTCTCTGGACATTCGCAGGGCCCTCGTATTCTATGTTGACTGTACGAAGCAGTTTAGGAAGACGACTCAACTCTTCGTTGCAGTGGCTGACCGGATAAAAGGCCTACCGGTCTCCTCGCAACGTATCTCCTCTTGGATCACGTCCTGTATTCGTGCTTGCTATGACTTGGCCGGTGTCCCGACGCCACGCCTCACTGCCCAGTCCACGAGGGCTCAAGCCTCCTCGACTGCTTTCCTGGTGCAAGTTCCAATCCATGAGATCTGTAGAGCGGCGGTTTGGTCATCCGTTCATACCTTTGCCGCTCACTACGCGTTAGTACAGCAGTCTAGAGACGATGCCACATTTGGCTCAGCGGTTCTGCACTCAGCGATGTTTCACTCTGACCCCACTGCCTAGGTAAGGCTTGGGAGTCACCTAATTAGAATCGATATGAGCAAGCACTTGAAAAAGAAAAACGGTTACTCACCTTTGTAACTGTTGTTCTTCGAGATGTGTTGCTCATTTCCATTCCAAACCCGTCTTCCTTCCCCACTGTTGGAGTAGCCGGCAAGAAGGAACTGAGGGAGCGCTGGGTTGGCTGGGGTATATATCCAGCACCATGAAGGCGCCACTCCAGGGTGTTGCTAGGGTAAAAATTCTCCGACGATCGTGCACGCGGCGTGCACACACCTAATTGGACTGGATATGAGCAACACATCTCGAAGAACAACAGTTACAAAGGTGAGTAACCGTTTTTTTTTTCCTCCTCCAACCTGCCAACTTCCTCTCTTTTTGTAGACCCTGCCAAGCTCCTCCCCGAACTGGATTTCATCTGCAATTAGACCCTAGCACTCCCTAGGTTTCCTCCAGGTGCAGCCTAAGGTTACCTCATTTACCTCTTCAGGCATTTTGTGGGATGGACACCGCACCACAGCCTTGTTAACATAGTCATCACAGTTGAGGACTACAATGGCGCGCCCTTTGTCTGCTGGTTTGATCACTATCTGGTGGTTAGATTTCAGGGACTGTATGCCTGTCCTCCAGGTGGTGGAGAGATTATGGTGGATGAGATGGATGTTAACGATTTTGCAGACAATTTTTTTTCCTGAAGTAATCCATGTAATGACCAAGAGTGTGGTTTCGTCTGTTCTGTGGTGTCCAGTCAGATTATTCTTTTTTCTTATAATTGTTGTTGGGGATGTAGTGTCATCATTGTATAATTGTGAGTGGTGTCATCATTGTTGTGAAAGGATTCTTTAAGGCAGAGATGGTGGAAGAATTTTTCTAGTTCTCCATGTTAGTATGGTATCAGGTTCTGTGGTGGGGCAGAAATTCAGTCCTTTAGAGAATACAGATAATTCAATTCCAGTGGGGGGCAGTCTTGATAAACTGGTGATGTTCAGGTGTCATGTAGCATCCATGTGGTGGATACTGGTGCCATGGTTTCTCCTGGAGATGGCGTTCCGTGGGTCGTGGAGTTGTTTTATTTTTGTGTTGGATGCCTGTCATCAGGTTTGTTTGGGTTCTTTTTTTATAGTTGTTTTGGATTTCTTGCATGATTTCCAGGTAACTTTCCTTGTTTTTTTCCTTCAGTGTGTGGGAGCATGTGATGATTTCTTGTCTGAGATGGTCTCTTCTGGAGTATATGAGGTGCAGTAAGTGGATCCTAAGTTTCTTTGAAGTCCTTCTGCAGAGTTGTTCAGCATATTTGGAGTATACCTGAGGCACTTAAACTGCCTGACTCTATGTGGCTGGTTCATGTTCATGGATTACTAAACAGAGATAGGTGCCTGCCTACAGTCAGACTTAGGCACCTATCTCCATGAGAGGGTAAGGGCTTAACACCCCCTTCCTCCATCATCAGCATCTCCCATTGTCTACTTTAGGCATCTCCCTGCCTAGCATGGCTTTTGCAAATCTCATTCTGAGTTGTTTGTCTATCCCCATTCATTGTTTAGGAACCTAGGTGCCTAACTCAGCCTTTGTGGATTGCAGTATTGTTTCTGTGATTTTCTAGGTGCCTAAAAGTTAGGTGCCAGGATGCTTAGAGTTGCAATGCCTGAGTCCCTCCATGGATCCCACTCCTAGTGTACACACAGTTTGACATCTTTACAGTCATGTTACCTGATCATCACCTCACACAGTTGTAAAGCTGTTAAACTGGGTCCATGCCAGGTGCTAAGTGGTGTTTCAAAGCATATTGGTTACCTTGACTTTTAAAAAACACATTTTTCATAATCTACACAAGGTTTAAGTGTCTATTTTTATGAAAACAAAAGTTAAAGAACAATTCATGCAAACAAAAGTTAAGTTTTGATTAATTTGCCAGACTACTTGGGAATAGGACACAAGCATTTGGCGTTTAACTCCCATCATGGAGTTAATCAGAAACAACTCTATGTGTAGATAAGCCCTTAATACTAGATATGATGAAATTAAAATGGATGCTTTAACTTTTCAAAATTAAAAATTTGTGACCATCTTTGCTGTTAGGTTAGAAAGGGCCTAGGTATCATTCCCATACTTAGGATGAAATTCATGTCACTGAATAAAACACAGCTAAAATAGTGGCACCCTACTCCTCTGTATCACTTATTTAGATAGTTAAGACTACTGAATTCATTCAGAGCTTGTCCACACAGGGACAATAAGCTATTCCACAATATTAGTTGCTCTTTAAACACACTGTATCTTATTTCAGAATAACTTCCCTGTGTAGATAAACCCTTACAGACATTCTTTGGCCGCTACCTAGGTTCGTTCTTGATTCACCCCGATGTCATTCTTCACATCAGTCTATGCAGCGCCTCCTGTGGTGCACAGAGGATGTGAAGGGCCCATTGGATAGCTGGCTTGTTTGCAGGTTTTTTTATGGAGACCTAGCACAGGCCTTAAGTAATGAAAAAGTTCTTATTCTGGCTCACTGGATTGTGAATTTAACCATAATTATTAATTTTTATTAAAGTAGAGTCAACAGGGCCCAAGGAGATCTCCACTGTACATTGTGCTGTACCAGCTCATTAAGATTGAGTCCCTTTGTCAGAGTTCATAATTAAAATCATTGACTTTAATGGAGCGGTGTCAATTTACAACACCTGTGAAGTTGTTCCAGTTTGCACCAGCAAATAATACAACCCAATATTTAGATTCTCTGCATAGATCCTTTTTGGTCATTTCCCCTACTTTAGCTCACTGAATCTTACCTGTCCTCATCAGGAGATGTGGTTATAGCAATATACAAATCCTTACTCTTTATTTAGGTTAAAATATACATCTATGGAGTGTGATTATGAACATAAATGAAACATTAAAATTAAATGTAGTTTTCCATTTAGTATTTATAGATGTCTTAGTTTATTCAAAGAAAATATTTGACTTCTTAAATGTGCTATTGCTTTCCATAAAAAATGTTAGATTTAAGGTGAATTCTCTACTCTTAAATGTATGAATAGTATCAAATCTAGGCTAGAGTTAACTGCACCACTCACAGTAACTGGACAAAGCTGATGTTTCAAAACCAGAAAGTACCTGGAAAACACAACTGACTCTCCAGTCAGCATTTTTTGGTGCTGCATCATTTCCACTGCAATTGGCAAATAATGAAGACCCACATGCAAGTTTTTTGTGTCCTTACAAAAATAAGTTTTAGTTGGTACTGGTTTAACTAAATCAGAAGCTTCCTTTTATTGTAAAAGAAATTCTATAAAAGTTTCTCCTGGTTCAAAAGTTTTAATCAGATCTGGCAGCATTTCCCACTGCATGTAATAGTAACTCTCTCTGTCAAAATGGTAAAAACTTTTAGAGCAATAGAAACATTGTAAGCAGGACCACCAGACTTTCCATTTATAACCTGATTTTGTTTGTGAGCACCATAAAAGTTGCTGCCAGTTTCTTGTCAGTGCAAACATAGGACCCAGTCCAGTAAACACTCATATGTTTGACTTGAGTATTCTCAACAGAGCTGCAGGTTTTAGGTCTGGGGCCAGAGCTGAATATAATTGATTGAAATTTCAAACTACATTTACGTGAAAGTTTATAGTTTGGTTGATTAGGTGAATCAAATCTGAATGATTGTTGAATATCTCATGTATGTGGCTAGAAGGAAAAAATTAATTTCTCAAAGATAATTGCTTAAAGCAGCCATAATGAAACTGATACATTTGAATAGTACTTTTAACAGGATTTTCCTCTGAAAACTGATTGCAATTTTTTGGTTTGAAAGATCAGTCAGTGTTTTTTAAACTTTTCATATGACTAGGGCCGGCTCTAGGCACCAGCAAACCAAGCATGTGCTTGGGGCGGAACATTTTCAAGGGCGGCATTCTGGCCATTTTTTTTTTTTTTTTTTTTGCTTCCTGTGGCAAAAGCCTGGAGCCAGCCCTGGCAGCAGCAGCTCATCGTGCACGGGGGGCACCCTGGGGCCACTGAGGTTCATGCCGCTGGGGAGCAGCGCCACACCTTGTGGCTGGGCCGGGCAGGCTCCGAGTGGGGGACACTCGGGCTGGGGGGCTGCCCCGCGGGGCACGTGGAGCCACCTGCAGGCGTCGCAGGGCAACCGCCCCGCAGCGCCACAGCTGGGGGTGGGCGAAGTGGCCCGAGCTGCCCAGGGGCTGAGGCAGGGCGGCCAGAAGCAGCAGCAGCGGGGCCATAGAGGGCAGGGCGCTGCCGTGTGGGGCCCGCATCCCACTCTTCGGGGCTCCGCTCCCTCTGGGGCAACCCTGTCCCGGCTCCTCAGCCCCGGCTCCTCAGCCCCCTGCCGGGGCAGTCCCCCAGTTCTGCCCTCCTGGGTCCCGGACGGTCCTGGAGGCGGGAGCCCAGGGCTGGGGCAGCAGAGTGGGGGGGTGGCGAAGAGAGAGAGCCCAGCACTGGAGTGACAGGGGGTGCAGGTGGGGGGGGAAGAGAGCCCAGCTCTGGGGCGGCGGGGTGTGTGGGTGGGGTGTGGGTGGAGAGTCCAGGGCTGGGGCGGCAGGGGGTGGGGTGAAAGCCCAGGGCTGGAGTCGGGGGGCAGCCAAAAAATTTTTTGCTTGGGGTGGCAAAAAACCTAAAGCCGGCCCTGCATAAGACACATTTTGCTGTATCACTTTAGACTTCTTAGTCATACTGTGTTACTGATGAATTCACAAAGCAGTATTAGGATAACTTAAGATGGCTAAAATCCACTATATATTTTACAATCTCTAATATAGTGGGACACATTATTAAACAGGTTTTTAAAGTTTGCTCATTCAAAGTTTAGGTAGTCCCATTAAAATCAATTTCAATGGGACTAGTCATGTCCTTAAATTTAGGAGCATGCTTTGCTGAATCAGGGCCTCCTACAGATACCCATCTTACTCTTTCTATTGGGTGCATTCAGCACAACATCCCATCGTTAGTTGTTATTTTAAAAATACCAGATCATCTTTAACTTTGTAAATTAATATTTAAATTCCTGCTAAGAATCCTATGTAGTCAACTGAATTGTTTGCTCATTTTCATTCTTGAATCTTCTTTCATGTATTACTTTGCTCCAGCAAACTTTTCAAAGTTGTTCCTATGTTGTCCATTTTTTACATGTGCCTTACTATTTATTATGGTGGTCTCCACAGTAATTACTGTCCATATAGTTTCTTATGTTAATATCTGGCTTACTGAGAATCCTGATTCACTACCAAAAACATACATGTTGCAGTTTGTTGTGATTACTTGATCTAATATTGTATTACTTCTTTTTTTAGTACAGTTCACGGTAAGACTTCAGTAGCTGTGCACTTTTTGCTTCTTCTTCGTTACTTATCTAAAAAGGACTTCTAATGTAATCTATGGTCTCATCATGCCATGTAATCCCTTGTAGAATATTGTCATGAATTACCCCATATGCTACAATATGTTCATGCACAAATTTTCTAAAGAGTTATATGACAAGTGTTAAAAGTTAATTTTGTTTTTCTTTGCAGTTATTCATAGACATTTTAACTGGGACATTAATATTTTCCTCTCTTCCTCTATCTTTTAAACAGGTTTCAGAGTAGCAGCCGTGTTAGTCTGTATCCGCAAAAAGAAGAACAGAAGTACTTGTGGCACCTTAGAGACTAACAAATTTATTAGAGCATAAGCTTTCGTGGACTACAGCCCACTTCTTCGGATCATATGCATCTGAAGAAGTGGGCTGTAGTCCATGAAAGCTTTTGCTCTAATAAATTTGTTAGTCTCTAAGGTGCCACAAGTACTCCTGTTCTTCTTTTTATCTTTTAAACGTGACAATTAATCTCCTGAACAATACAATAACTTGTTATTTACAGTCTCTATTATATTCGCATGTATTTTGAATTTTGTAACCACCTGCTCTTGTTTTCTAATATTTTCTTAGGAATATAGGAATCGCCATACTGATTCAGACCAGTGACTCATCTAATATCCTGTCTCCAACAATGTCAGTGCCAGCTGCTTCAAGAGACATGTGCAAGAAACTGCAGCAGGCAGTAATGGGATAACCTGCTCCCTGGGAAAGTTTCCTCCCAACGTCTCACAATTAGAAGTTAGTTTACGCTCCAAACTACAAGAGTTTCTATCTCCTCCAAAGCACCCGTTATGACTCTGGATAGTCTTATCATCTATTTAAATTTCTAATCCTTTTTTGAATCCTGCAAAATTCTTGGCTTTAATGGGATCTTCTGGCAGTGAGTTCCACAGGCTAATTCCCACAGAAGACTCAAAGAAGGTATTAAGGACTGAAGTGAGTCTAAAGTGATGTCAGTTGGACTCTGTGTGTTGGGAGGGTTACAAGAGGACAAAACCCCTTACATGTCCATATTAAGACCAGGGATAACTAGCCTATTCAGGACCAGAGCCGGCTCCAGGCACCAGCTTCTCAAGCAGGTGCTTGAGGCGGCCGTTCCGGAGAGGGGCAGCATGTCCAAGTATTCGGCGGCAATTCGGCGGAGGGTCCCTCACTCTGCCTGGGAGTGAAGGACCTCCCGCCGAATTGCCGCCGCAGATCGCGATCGCGGCTTTTTTGGTTTTTTGTTTTAGCTGCTTGGGGCGGCCAAAACCCTGCATCCGGCCCTGTTCAGGACAGTGCAGAGACCGCTCCTTCTGTGTGGGTGCAAAGGGGGCAGGCAGGGCTGAGAAGGAAGGAGGGCAGCAGAATAAACTATGGAGTTGCCATTATTAGCATCTTAATCAACTGTGCCCTCAATCACCCTCACCATAGACAGCAGTATAGGAACTTACACATTTACAGAAAACACCAGGCCCCCTTTCCACATTTCTGCTTCTGAAAGTGGTAGAGACCCTCTGTTGCTATTAGCTGCAGAGCTCCTTTCTATCAGCCTCTCTCAGAGCTCTGCCCCAATCCCTCATAGGCAGTTGTCTTTGAACTTGCTGAATATGAGTCATTCAGATTTCATCACTATGAGCCATATATAGTATAGGTTTACTTAAGAAAGCATCAAGGCTACTCAGCAATGCTGTTTCCAGGATTTGACTCACAAATGTCGCAGGCTCGCTGCACAGATGTTTAGTTCATTCAACTAAAATCAGGATTCAACTGCAAAGGAACCAGTAGTCAAGCCTACTATAGTATTCTAGCCAGCTCCTGAGAATAGGTACTCTTTTGTAATCAAGCTATCAAAACATAGCACCATACATATTCAATTCCAGAATTTCCTATTGAACTGCATATAGTTTCAAGGTTTGTGAATACACCTTCCTGTTATAGACCTGTAGTTTTCTTTTCAGCTCTTTTTGCCCATGTGTAATACCACAAACAAGATTTGAACAGCTGATGAACCCTCTGCACACCAGCTAATTGTACATATTTGGAGCATTGTGTGTATTGTGTGTGCATTCCCCTCCAGGTCTTCCTTTTCCTACAATGGTGCTTCTAGTTCCTTCTTTAAGCATTTAATTGTTCACATGCTTTTTAAAGGTCTTGGAGGTGTAACTAGGTGCAAAATTGAAATCAGCCTAATTTTGCTTTCAATGTGAGCCCAAAATTTAAATTGCAATTTATTATGGTTTTCACCATACCCAAATGAGTATGAATAGCTGGCCAACCACTAAGCACAGAGGAGAATCCAAATGGAGAATTTCATCTGGACTAAGAATAGATCTGTTCACCTACTGTATGATGGCAGTGGTATCCAAGCTGAAGATATTTACACACCTAAATTCAATTTTTAGGTACCACCGCAACCCACAAAACTCCCACTCGGCTGCTGCCTAACTTTACAGAGGCTTAATTCATTTGGGGCCTAAGTTTTTGCCACAAAAGTTCCCAATGTGCCTACATTTCTGCATCTGGCATGTGCACTGCTGTCTCACTCTAGGCATCTGCTATCTGCTGCCTAAACCTCAGAGTGATTCACAAACTGGGGAATCTTTATCCTTAGGCTAATGTTATAAATACTAGCCCCCCCCCCCCCTTGATGAAAAAATATTTCCATCCATAACAATCAAGATTTACAAGTAGGCAAAGTGAGAAAAAATGCTGGTTGAGAACTTATTAGTTTGATTTAAGGATATTTACTTTGTATAATTTGACATGTGATGTTGACCATTTGTGTTTTAATAGTTATAAAACTTTAACTTTTTGAATCTCAACATCGGCTGTCATTAAATAATTATTTTCACCCCCTATAATTTCTTGCAGCTGTAAAAATTTAAAATGATAAAAATAGAAAAAAAGCTGAAAAATAAACAACAATATTATCTGTCAAAATTCTAAAAAATAAAAATCAAATTCTGCCAAGCCTAGTTCTAAGGGAGGCCCACCTCCCTCCTAGGTATTTTGTTTCCAGACCTGCACACAACTTAGGTAGCCATATGTCTATTTTCCCTGGCTCAACAATCAGAAGCAGAGCTAGCCACCTACCTGCCTGGACTTAACCATCCATCTCCATTAGAGAGGCAGGGCTTGGAACACTTCCCTGACCTCAGCCACTGCCAAGTGTGCAGGTTTTTCTCTGGATCACAGTCTAACGCGCCTGTCTATCTCCATTCATTGTATAGGGAGCGTAGGCACCCAGCTCTGGCTTTGTGGATTCAGTTTTGTTCCCGTGATTTTCTAGGTGTCTAAAAGTTGCCATGACACTTACCGTTCCAACACCTAAATTACTTTGTGAGTCACCCTCACAGTTGAGAATTTGATTGGGTTAATTAGTGCCTGGACCTGAGCAGCCTCATTTATGGGGCATTCAGTTCTACATTTTGGAGGAGAGACAGACACAGAATTAATTTTTGCTGCACAAAGAAAACTAGGTACTTGTGGTTTGTATTACTGGGCTAGAGCAACAAAGAGGGGGAGAATCAAGGACTCCCTCTTTTCTAAAGTAAATGAGTGATCTCAGGAAAGGGTTATAGATACTGAAAAAGGGGAATAAAATAGAGTTGATGTGAGGAATAATCCAACTTTCTATTTGGCAATTTACTTTGTGACCGATAGAGAAAAAGTAAGTTATAATAAGAACCTCTGGTTGTTAAAATTGGAGCTATGCCAAAATATTTGAAAAGAATTCCTACTTGTTTACGTTGTTTGTTTTGTGTTAGCTCTACAACAAAAGTAGACTGGATATCAATTGATGGTAGCTTATACACTACAAACAAAAAATTGGGTTTATTTTTATTTAAATGTTAATGTTATGCCACATGGCATAGAATCATATCTTGTTTTTTGTCATCAGGTCCACCAGCAGTTAAGTCTGCAAATGTAAAAGCAACTAGACTCTTTACCTCTGTTTCACTGATATATTTAAAATGATCTTCAAATGAGCTGTGTGTGTAAATCTTGCAAATAGTTTGCTACCCAACATCTTTAAAATTAATCCTCTCCTCAGGCATTAGACTCCAAAGCAGCACAAGCTCAAGAAGCTAGTGTTGTATTTCTTAAGTGGGAGTCAAACAGTTCAGATGTGCTAGAATGTAGATTCATTTCCATGGTTTCTTTCAAAGTGCTATAAGTGTTTGTGCTCAAATGCCAGACGACTTTATTAGTCTCTTGCATCATTTGACGCATATTTTTGTTGTTCATCTGTCTGTCTCGGTTGCATCTGACATCTGTAATGGTTATGATCAGAACACGTTCCATTCCTTTTCCCTTTCTTCATGATGACTCAACATCCTCCTCCTTTCTTGAGGGTATGACTACAATTCTTAAGTAATCATTTAAATCTATTTTATATGCTGTAAGATTTTATTAATCTATTTCTGTGTGTGTCTGAAAAATTATTCTTATACCGCTTTCATGGCCTTTCCCCATGGCTTTTATGTGAATAAACTCGATCTGCCACAGAAATATTGAAAATTCTATAGGTATTTATTTGGGTTTTTACAAACTACAACAAAAGCCGCCATCCAATGCTCCTGGTATCCTTGATTAATATTTTTTAAAATATACCAATAAATAAACAGATTCTTCAGTTAACCCAAGAACTACAAGAACTAACTTGATCTCCTCACGCTACCACAATCCACCCCTACACAATGCTCATCTCCTCATTGACAAGGGAGAAAAGGCTTTCATAGATTCCAAAGTCAGAAAGGACCATTGTGATCAGCTAGTCTGATCTCCTGTATAGCACAGGCCCTAGAACTCCCCTCCAAAATAATTCCTAGAGCACATCTTTTAGAAAAAATCCAATCTTGACTTAAAAATTGTCAGTAATGGAAATCCACCACAGCCCTTGGTAAATTGTTCCAATGGTTGGTTAATTACTGTCAAAATTTTACACCTTATTTCCAGTCTGAAATTGTCTAGCTTCAACTTCCAGTCATTGGATTGTGTTACACCTTTCTCTGATAAAAGGTGGGCCTTATAGTGTATCCTGAAGGCTAATATTTATCTTTACTACATATGAAAGAAAATACATGTGTTATTCTTTCACAAACACCTTCAACATAATTTCAAACAGCTTCCCCAACAATGGCTAGATTATCATGACAACCTAGGACTGGAGCTCCCTCCACTGGGAGTTTATTTTTAATAGGAAAGGGAACACCTTATATTTTGCGCCTTCAATAGCTGCCTGTTTAACATAACTAGTTGGAAAATGTCAATTGTTTTTCCTGGGGAAATTATGAAAATATTTCATCTTTTGTCAATTGAAATAGAAGAATATTTGATCAAAAACAGTTCTGAACAGTTTTTGGTAAAAAATATTTTTGTTTTGTTTTGGGTTGGGTTTTTGAAAACCAAAGATTTTCACTAAAAAAATTACTGAAAAATGTTGAGTTTCTGTTTCCATTTTTCACCAAACAAGTGGAAAATTAGGATCAAAATGAAAATTTTCATTTTGGTTGAAAGTTAATTTGTTTTATATATATATATATATATATATATATAAAATTAGCTATAATTTTGACCAGCTGAACTGATTAATTCATGTCAATAGTGGACACTAATTGCTTTTATAACATTTTTTTTTAAGTCTTGTCCAGCAAACACAATATTGTTTTTGTTTATTTAACTGTTTTTTCTTTTGGTTTTATAAATGTCAAATATTTATCTTGTGATTAATACTACACTTTCTGAGTATGAACAAAAGACTTTTATAATAACAAACCATAAAAAATACACATGTAGTCATGAAGGCAAATAGTACCACACGTGTCCCCAGAGAAGGACAGGTACAGAGTAGAATTTCTTTGCAATAGTTTGTTTGCTCGTTCTTTCTTTCTCTTTCTTTGTGAAAGAAAGGAAAAAAAAGAATGTAGCATAAGAGAGTCCACCTGAGATTTTTAAAAAACTTCTTTTTAAGAGTTTATCACACTAAAAGACAAGGAACCAGGTCCTCATTCTGTACATACTGGCATAGTGCCATTGACTTTAGTGGAACTATACAAATTTACAGAGGTTGAGAAACTGGCCCTTTAAATATACAAAATAGTAGCAAGATTGAAAGGTAGAAAGTATAAACAAAGTGTTTTTTTCCAAGTCTTAAACATTTGTATATTTATATGCTGTCCATTAAATGAACTGGTGGTTGGGAATATTGGTAAACAGCATGCCTCATCAATAGATATTCCAATTTCAACTAGATCTCAGGCAAGTTAAATATTGTAGAGTCTGATTCTGCTCTCACTTACATCTTTTATACCACTGTAGGTTAAATGTTATTGGAATTACTCCTGATTTACACTGATGTAAGAGACTCAGGTCTTTAGAGATTTTATTGTGGTTATTTTGAGCCTGGTTCCATGTAGCAGCACACAGTTAGAATCATGATCCGTTGTTACTTTCCTCTGGAGAATTTATTAACTAAATTTCTGTGGTTCGTTGTTCCTGTGTACAACAAAGGAAATGGGATACATTTTAAGTGACTTTTGCAACACCCTTATTTTGGGCTGTGCCAGAAGCCTAGCACAACTAAGATCAGTCAAAGGGCTGTAAATTGTAGAGTTGCAAAGGCCCTCTGTAAGCCATTACACCAGCACAGACTAAACAGAGCACAGTGTAATCCAGCCACATCTGCTCTCTCCCCAGCCTAGTCTGACACATCTGCTGCACTCGAGGTAGGCAATGGGACCAGCACAGAACTGTTATGTCAACTCTATATCAGTTGGAGAAACAAAGATATTGTGTGAGGGTCATGTAAGCCCCTTTTATGCTTCTGGATTGGCAAAAAGAACTCCATTACAAATCAGTAAATGGGTCATTAGTTTTTGTTTAGCTTTTTTCATCTGATTCTGAAAACTCTTAATGAGCATTAATTTCAGTTCATGCATTATTAAGCCTGTTGAAACCACAGCATTACTCATCTATAGGAAGGTCTGCTTCCCTATTTTCAGTTTAACTCCCAGATCTCCTTTTTGGTAGTTTCATTTCTCCTTTTTTAGGAAAAAAAATTGGACTATTATTTTTTCCTTTCAAGCAGTGCCTAATTACAATAAAGACAGTATTAGGTTCTTCAGTGTGGTCATATATGAGAAACATGGTATTACAACATATTTTCATTCTGTTTTGAGTTGTTTAGGAAGTCAACATTGTTAAAGGTGATGCACTGAAAACAGTAGCCAGGAATCTCTTCCTAGTTCACACGGAGCAATATTTTGTATACCAAGTTTCAATCCAGAGTAAAAGTTCTTTTTGTTTTGATTTGCCTTTTCCCTCCACCCTCCCACCAAAAAGTCATAAGGGGAAATCCATAAAACTTGTAACAGACCCTTATATTTTATGCCTTCTTTGTCTTATACTTCTGCAGTAGTTAATTTTTCTCCTTGTCATTCTTAATTTGAAAATATGAACATTTCAGATTTTCAACCTGCTCCTGCAACAAAATTTTTCCCGTTAACAGTTCCCCTAAAGCTGTTTGCCTCATATCTGGATTTAAGCAATTTAAGAGTTATGACAACTACCAATATCCATGGAAATAGGTGGGAACATGTGAACCATAATCATGCCATAAATGAAGAGCTGCTCTATAAATTGAGATTCAGAATAGGAAGCAGTTGCCACTAAAGGCATCAGTAAGTCTCGGCCAAATTTCAAGCAAGGACACAATATTCATGTGTGATTATTTTAAATTTACATTAGCAAATTGCTGTCCTTGTTTTCATCTTCTGTTGGGGAAAGCTTTATGCCAGCTAAACCAGAAATTACACATGTTATTTTGTAAAAAAACTTTGATTATTCCTGTGAGATGCATTAGCCAACTAAAAAGACTGTATACTCTCATTTCATGTATGCTCTCTTTTTAAAGAGCTTGAAAGCAGACATAGAGCCATCCACTGGAAGATAATGTAAACTATTCTCCATCAAAATTAAAAGTTTCAGAATTTTGTCCTCATAATCTTCATATGCATGCTAGTGATACCTGGCAACCCCTCTTCATGATGTCTGATCCTGGTTAATCCTAAATGCAATTTAAAGGTTTTTGGGTACTTCTCATGTAAAGATATAGCTGCTTTGATAACCATATAGCCCTTGATAAAATTGTACTTGATTAAAACAGAAAAATTTTGCAATTATTACACTTATGAAATAGGTAATTATTATCCCTATGTTACAGATGGACAAACAGAGTTTTAGTTATTTAGCAAAGTCATGGATACAGATTCATCCCTGATTTTAGTGCTATTACACCAGGGATGAATTTGGCTGAGGAAGGAAAGCCAGGAACTGAGTCCAGAGCGCTAGGCTCCATGACCTGTGATTTAACCAGAAGACAATCCTTCTTCCTAATGGAAGTGTTTTTTCTTAGCTTAAAGGCATCATAATTCCTGCTGAGAACAAATGCTTAAGAGCAAAAAATTAAAAACTAATTATGAGAAATAAAGACAATATAACTATACAAAAAATTTCACAGCCACAAACTAAGATCTAAATTTGTTGTTAGTGTTGTTGATAAACGCCATTGAATCCTGCATCTCCCACCCAATCATATATTTGACACCATCCTTGTTTTCTTTGTACTTTTTCAGCACCCCCTTTGGTGATTTCATATCTTTCCTTGTTGTCTTATCTGCAGAGTTACAGAAGTGCAGCAGTTGCTTAAAATGTTTTTTTGTACAAGAGCAGCTTACAACTATATACTTCTGCAGACTGTAGGATCTTGGAAGGGAAAATGTTGCTTGACCAAATTTTATTTCGTACAACTAATATAATAAAGAATGTTTCATATATTAATCTTACCTTGATTTTGTGTTGCAAAATTGTCAGTTACAAGAGAGATGATTGCTGTTCAGAAATATTAACTCATGTTAAAGAGTATAGAACCATTAAGTTGTTTTAAAACTACTGGCTCATGTTACAAACATAGCAAACTGAAAGGAGCATTGTTTTGGGGGGGATGTTTAAAGTTTGTGTGCCAGGTCCACAGCAAGTGTTACAATGGAATGACGCTAACTTACACTAGCTGAGGATCTGGCCTAGAGTGTTAATGTCTATCTTTGATACAGCTGCTGACGGGTGGCTGGAGTTTTACAGTAATCAAATGTTTTCTTGAAGCTTTTTTTCCATGCATGTGTACAACTCTGAAATTTAATGGTGTAACTTCCCAGTTCTGGAAGAAATGGGGCCCCTGCTCATGGAGTGAGCCATCTACAAATGCCATTTGGAACACACACGGGTGCTCTGTGGTAAGGCACAGATGCAACCAGTGCTTCAACATGCCATTTTGGACAGAACTGTAAGTGTTTGAATAAAGAGAGAACAAGAAGACTATTAATATCAAACACTTTACAAAACCAAAAACAAGAGATAGAGAAGTGATCCAAGGCAAAGGGAGGCCTAACTCTGCCCTAAACAACCAAAAAAGCAATCTCAGAGTAACAGGCTCCCCCTATTTCAACATGTGTGGATTTAAACTGACCAGTTAGGGGAAAAAGAATAGATACAAATCAGGAACTCCATGAGACTTTTCCCTGGGTTCTCTCAGATTTAAGTTGGTATAATGACTACTGAAGAGTAGCCATCAGCTGAGGAGCTCCTTCACTTGAAAAAGGAAATGTTTTGGTGCACAAGGGGCTGCTTAGCCCACTGGGCGGAGTCTGAATGTACTGATCACTGCTGTACAACCTCTTAGTCTTGGAGATTTCTGCCTGGGCTTGCACTGCAAGTGAAAGATGCAAGAGTAGGAATCCAGTTAACATGGTATCTTTAGAAAAAGAATGTTAGAACATGCATGAAAAAAAAAACACTTCAAAAATAGTAAAAAATACTTCTTCAAATATAGTAGTTTTTCCTTCCTCAATGTTTAGCTTCAGATATTTTTGAGTTATGCAAGTACATTCATTCCAGTCTGAACATGAGGGGAACTTCCCCCACAACTGGCATAACTAAAAATGACTGACAGGATTTTTGCTAAAAACCTTCCCCAAAAAACTCATAGTTAGGCTGAGACTATGCATGGAAACTTTCACTGTAAAAGCAATTTGCAAAAGGTATGAGCACCTGAAAAAGCAAGAATGAAAGAAAGCTACAGTAATTTAGTCTTAACTGTGCATTCATGCCCCATGAATGTATTCCTATAATACAAATTAAAACAAAATTAATGAGTCTTGTTTCTAATTGCTAACAAGGGAGACCTGCAGCAATCTGCTTCTTTACACACTTGCCATTGTGCCTTTAATAACGACTATCTTTAATTTTTCACTGAGGTTCAGGAAGCAAGATACCTTGTCCATCATTTTGTGTGGAGAACTTGATAGAATATCAGGATTGGAAGGGAACTCAGGAGGTCATCCAGTCCAATCCCCTGCTCAAAGCAGGACCAATCCCCAGGCATATTTTTGCCCCAGATCCCTAAATGGTCCCCTCAAGGATTGAACTCACAACCCTGGGTTTAGCAGGCCAATGCGCAAACCACTAAGCTATCCCTCCCCCCACTGTGATAAATCTGGGGCCAGATTTTGTACCCTGCTGCAATCCCTTTACACTACTCCAGGAGCATAAAGGGGGAAGTGCAGCCTGTAAAGAGATTTCCGGTGTAACATAATGTTTGCAGAGAGGCCCTACATCACTTTCTTGCACAGTCCTGGCTGCAAGGAGGCAGCAGATGACATCAGGGCGGGGAGCATTCTGCTCAGCAGCCATTTTGGGTTGCACAGCAGACCCTGGGGCTACTCCAAGTTGCTTTGGGAGCTGGGGACGCCTCTAGCTGAGGCCAGACTTTGGAAGCACTAAGCCACGTTTTACCTGACTCTCCATGTGGGCTCAACCTGTAAGGCACAGCATAAATCTGATCCCTGGTTCACAGATTCACAGGCAAGGTATACACTAACCAAATTTGCAAATATACCTATACTGGTAAATCCTCCTAGTGCAGATGCAGCTCTTACCAGCAAAAAAGTACTGGGGTAATTTATAGCAGTTTGGTGAGCAAAATAAATCATACTGGCAAAAGCACTTTTATACCAGTGTAACTGCATCTACACTAGGGCTTTTGCTGGTATAGAAATGTTACAAAAAATCATAATCAACCAATATTACTATACTAGCAAGTTTCTAGTGTAGACCTCAACATAGACTTTAAGGCCAGAAGGACCACGGACCCCTACAACCCAATAGTCTGACCTCCTGCATAACACCTAAGAACCTAACTTAATAATTTCTGCAATAAGTCCATAAGTTCTGGTGTTTATAACCCTAAAATTGTTCTAGAATGTTTTGCTGGAGGGGATGGAGCAGCCACTGCAAACCCCAAGATTGAACTAAGGGAGCAGGGAACAGGACCCAAAAGAAATTGGAATGGGCCTGGGAGCAGGCCAGGATCCCTGGGACTGACCTTTCCAGCTTGGAGCCAGGTGTCTCCCCTGTTCTCCCACCAGCCAAGTCGCAGTACCTTCCCTCACTCCCTCTCCTCTCCCTTCACCCCTCCCATTCACAGGGAGCTTCTGCCTCTCCCCAGTATGGGCTGAGAAGTCTTCAGAAAGGAAATCTGGAAATAGGCAAGTTCTGGAGAGAAGGCTTGGCCTGGATTTTGTGTCATTTTGAGTTCCTTTTGTGAATAAAACCAACCCACAGGAGGTGGATAAGTTTTGACCTCATTACAACTAGAATGAACTGTTTAAAAGCAAGGTGGAAGAAATTCGTGTTGTGGTTTTGCCTTCTGTTTAGACCAGGGGTCGGCAACGTTTGGCACGCGGCTCGCCAGGGTAAGCACCCTGGCGGGCCAGGCCAGTTTTATTTACCTGCTGACGCGGCAGGTTCGGCCGATCGCGGCCCCCACTGGCCGCGGTTCGCCATCCCGGGCCAATGGGGGCGGGGCCACGCCGCTTCCTGCCACCCCCATTGGCCCGGGGCCGCGATCGGCTGAACCTGCCGCGTCAGCAGGTAAATAAATCTGGCCCGGCCTGCCAGGGTGCTTACCCTGGTGAGCCGCGTGCCAAACGTTGCTGACCCCTGATTTAGACCGTGAACTAATATCTAGGGTGATGGCTTCCCCTCTGTTCTTCTGATGGGTATATATGGACTAGAGAGCCACTTGTACTGAAATTAGACACTCGTGTGTGCCTCAACTGTACCCTTCTCCAAGACTGATAAAAGTGTGGTAAACTCTTGCAGTATTTGACATTTTAGCTCCTGGAGTCATGCAATTATATGAGAATCTCAGTTTTCATTAAATAAAAATGGACGGTTCTAGCCCTCCTGATGGCAGAGAAAAGCTTGAAGAAGCGTACCCTATCAGCTCAAAAAACCTAAGCAAATCAAAACAATTCCATTTAAATATCATGACTTCTGAATAGAGCTGGTTGGAACATTTTCAGCAAAATGTTGCAGAGACATATGAGTTTCAAAGAAGGAGGCGCAGCAAGGGGGAGACTCAGGATATGTCTACAAGTGCTACAGTAGCATAGCTAAATCTACATTGCTGAAGCACTGTAGTATAGACACTTACTACAGCAACAGAAGGGATTTTTCTATCAATGTACCGTAAGTAATCTCCCTGCCCCTCCCAAGAGTCAGAAGCTATGTTGATGGAGGAATTCTGGTATAAACCAGTTCTTACTGGCTTGCTCATGTTAGGGTTAGGGCAGTAGGGAGGAAGACAAAGGTTCAAATCCCAGAGTGATCTGGGATGAAACCTTCTGCCACACATCCCCACACACTTCCCTAATTGAAAAGCTCAGGTTTCGATCTGAAAAGAGACCTGGTAGTAATGGGGGACTCTTAACCACGCAGATATTTATTGGAACAGTAATATGGCAAAACACAAATTTTCCAATAAGTTCTTGGAATGTATTGGGGACAACTTTTTGTTTTAGAAAGTGGAGGCGGTAACCAGGGGACAAGTCATTTTAGACTTGAATCTCAGCAACAGAGAAGAATTGGTTGTAAATTTTGAGGTGGTAGGCAGTTTGGGTGAAAGTGATCATGCAATGATAGTTTTCATGATTCTAAGGAAAGGAAGGAATGTGAACAGCAGAATAAGGACAATTGACTTAAAAAAAGCAGACTTTAACAAACTCAGAGAATTGGTACGTAAGGTCCTGTGGGAAGAAAAATCTAACAGATAAAGGAGTTAGAGAGACCTGGCAGTTTCTCAGGGAGACAACAGTAAAGGCACAACTACAAACTATCCTAATGCAAAGGAAACATAAGAATAGGAAAAGGTCAATATGGCTCTAGCAGGAGCTCTTTTAAATCAAAAAGGAATCCTACAAACTGTGGAAAAATGGATAAATTGCTAAGCAGTACAAAAGAATAGTACAAGCATGTAGGGACAAAATCAGAAAGGCCATAGCACAAAATGAATTACACCTAGCAAGAAACATAAAGGACAATAAGAAGTTATTTAAATACATTAGGAGCAAGAGAGATACAAAGAAAAGTGTATGTTCTCTACTTATCAGGGAAGGAATGCTAATAGCTGATGATATCAAAAAGGCCGAGGTGCTTAATGGTGACCAGATACTTAACACAATTAATATTAACAACAAGGGGAAAGAAATGCAAGACAAAATAAGGAAAGAACGGCTAAAGAATAGTTAGATAAGGTGGATGTATTCAAGTCGGCAAGTCCTGATGAAATTCATTTTAGGGGTACTTAAGGAACTGGCTGAAGCAATCTTGGAGTCATTAACAATTATCTTTGAGAACACCTGGAGGACAGGTCAGATCCCAGAGCACAGGAGAAGGGCAAAAATAGTACCTCTCTTTAAAAAGGGGAACAAGAAGGACTTGGGGACCAGTCAGCCTAACTTTGATATCTGGGAAGATACAGGAGCAAATTATTAAACAATTTGTAAGCACCTAGATTACACAGGATTATAAAGCATAGCCAGCACGGATTTGTCAAGAACAAATCATGTCAAACCAACCTAAATTTCTATCTTTAACTGGGTTATTGGTTTAGTGTCTTGCATGGAAGCAATAGATGTGATATATCTTAATTTAGTAAGGCTTTTGGCACAGTCTCATATGATATTCTCATGAGCAAACTAGGGAAATATGGTCTAAATGAAATTATTATAAAATGGGTGCACAACTGGTTGAAAGCCTGTACTCAAGGAGTCGTTATCAATGGTCTGCTGTCAACCTGGGAGGCAACAGCTAGTGAGATACCGGAAGGGTCAGTCCTGGGTCTGGTACTATTCAATATTTTTATTAGTGATTTTGATAATGGAGTCGAGAATATGCTTATAAAAGTTGCAGAGGACACCTAGCTGGGTGGGTTGCAACCGCTTTGGCAGACAGGATTAGAATTCAAAGTAACATTGACAAATTGGAGAATTGGTCAGAATAAAAGATTAAATTAAATAAAGACAAGTGCAAAGTACTTCACTTAGGATGGAAAAAAATCAAACACACAACTGCAAAATAGAGAATAACTAGTACTGCTGAAAAGAATCTAGGGATCATAAATTGAATACAAGTCAACAATATGTTGCAGTTGCAAAAAAGGCTAACATAATTCTGGGATCTATTAACAGGAGTGTTGTATGTAAGGCAAGGGAAGTAATTGTCCCACACTACTTGGCACTAGTGAGGCTTCAGTTGGAGTAGTGTTCAGTTCTGGGCACTACACTTAAGGAAAAATGTGGACAAATTGGAGAGTCCCCAGGAGAGCAACAAAAATGATAAAAGGTTTAGAAAACCTAACCTATGAGGAAGGGTTAAAAGAACTGGACATGTAGTCTAGAGAAAGAAGACTGAGGAGGGATCTAATCATCTTCACATCTATTTAGGGCTGTTATAAAGGGGACTATGATCAATTGTTCTCCATGTTCATTGAAGATGAGCTTAGTCTGCAGCAAGGGATATTTAGGTTAGATATTAGGAAAAACTTTCTAATTATAAGAATAGTTAGGCTCTGAAATAGGCTTCCAAAGGAAGTTGTGGAAACCCAATCATTGGAGATTTTTAAGAACAGGTTGGATAATCACCTGTCAAGGAGAGTCTAGATTTACTTGCTCCTGCCTCAGTGCAGGGGGCTGGAGTTGGGGACCTCCCAAGGTCGCTTCCAGCCCTACATTTCTATGATTTCATCACAACTTTATTTCCTCAAAAACACTGAAAGGTTTGGGGGGCTTTTGTCTGTCCCAATGTGGAATGAAGCCAAATTTCAAAAGTTGCCATGCCATGGAATCGTTGCCCTCCGCTTGGTGCCACCCTGCCCCCTCTGAGGTACAGCAATCCTGGAATGAACCAGCCCACAAAACTGGCCAACTGGCAACGTGTACTGAGCAATCAGGGCAGGTGGTACTGGCAACCCCATGCTCTTGGGTGGGGGTCCACGCGTGGGTAAGCAGGGGGCTGTGCCAGCTCTCCAGGTGATGGGCACAGAGGGCCATGAGGCCTTGGATGAGGAGAGTGGCGTGTGGCGCTGAACCTGGGTTTAACTCTCCCCTGAGACAGCAGCCTCCCCTCCCCCAGGGCACTCTGTTCCCCCGCCGTGCCCCGATCCCGGGGGGCCGGGAAGCAGAACGTTCCAAAGCCCAACGGCCACGCTCGCGCCTCCCGGGGGCCAGTCTCTAATCGCCCCGGAGCTGAAGGAAGGCGACGGTGTTGCTCTAGGCGCGCACGCGCGCGCTGGAGTCGACGTAGGCGTAAGAGCGTCAACCGGGACCGCTGTGTCCAATCAGCGGGCGGCGAGTGGGGGGTGGAGGAGGAAAGCTGGGTAGTGTTGTTGCGAGTCACCTGATTCTTATCGCCGCGGGTTAGGGCAGCCGAGCCAGGGACTCAGGGCTGGGACTGGGGAGGAAGCCCCTTTCCGGCTGGCCGAGGGTGACGGTGCTTGCGGGGCCGGCGACAGACGAGCCGGGGGGTGCTGGGGTGAGCCAGCTGCGGCGCGGTGGGGGGGGGGGTTGGTGCGGCTGGGCTCGCGCAGGGGCAGTGAGCGCCGGGGTCCCGCGCGGCGGCGGGTGGGGGCAGTGGGCGTTCTCGCCCTGGGCACCGGCCACTCGCTGGGTGCCCCCCGTGCGCGCGGGGCGGGGGAGGCGGGAGCACGCGCTGTCGCGAGGGGACCCCAGCTCACGCCCCAGCCCGCTTCTCCTGCCCGCTCGGGGGCACAATCCGCGCCCCTCCTCGCTGGGGCTGCGGGGTGCCCCGTCCGTGCGCCGCGGCTGGAGGGGAGCTCGGTGGGCAGAGCGGAGGCGGGAGGGGCCGTGTCTTCCCCTGGTACCCGGGCAGCGCTACGGCCAATGCGTCGGGACAGCTGCTCCAGCGCTGGTCTGCTCGGCCCGGGACTGCCCCGGCCCGGGGTTGCCCCGGACAGTTAAGCCGGGGGGAACCGTGCGGGGCCGAGCGCTGAGCTGTTGCTTGTTAGCTCGGCGGGATGAGCAGCTCTGCGCAACCGTCGGGGCCCGTGTAGGGAAAGGTAAATAGAAGCTGTCCCCTCTCCCCGCCCGCATGGCTTTGTGTCCTCAGGTTTTTCCATTGAACTCTGGCAGATAACAACAGCTGGCTTTGGCGCGGTCAGCACGCCGCTTGCTCCTGCAGAATCTGGCTTCTAATTATTCATCTTTTCCCTTCTGCATGTCCACAGGCCTGTGTGCTCCAGGCACATCATACGCCCCCAAACACTGGAAAATCTCCGTCCTCTTTAAAACAAAGGAGCCCCTTAATGTTACTAATTTGGGATTAACTATTTGGTTTTGATGATAAAATATCCTATACAAATCCTAAATCTGAACATTACAGTATCTGGCATCAGTTATAGTAGCCCAGGAGGATTAATTTTAGACTTTCCTGGGAAAATGTACATTTTATCTGTACTGTGAGATGCCTAGCATGTGAAGGGCAATGTAAAAGAAAATTGAAAATGAGAATTATGGAGGAATCATCACCAATTTCACTGTTAAGTTAGCATTTAGAGGACATGTATTGGCATTTTTAGCACCATAATATTGTAGTAATTTCAAATTCATACAGCACTGCAACTTTCTAAGTGCTAGAGTCTTACTTTATCATTTTTTCTTCTGTTGAAATTAGTTCCAAAACATATTACAGGATGAAAGAGAAAATAGTTTGAGACACACATTTGAGATCTGTGGATGAAAAGTAAGAGCATGGTGGTAGTGTTATAGGGGAAAGTTATAGTCCGTGCCGGGGGACAACCTCAAGTTATGCTTACACAACTCTCTGCAAAGAAAAACGCAGTGAAGGCACAGGTCTCAGAGTCCAGGCTCCAGCCCCAGCAGGAACACCCACATTACTATTTTTAGCCCTGCAAGGTGAGCCCCATCAGCTGGAGTCAATTGACCCAGGCACTGTAACTCAGCGCAATAGATTTCTTTGCAGCGTATGCATACCCTAAGAGTGATTATGCTCCCCTGAACTCTGAAGTAATGCTGTAGTTGTCTGTTCAAAATCATTCCCATAGTCAAAAACAAGCATGGATCTGAAATTCCTTTAGCACACTTAATTCAATATAAATGTTCATGCTTTTGTGGGTTTGTCAATCTTAATATTGTTTTAAACTGTGTGTATTTAAATTTCTAGGCTCCAATCCTGTAAACAGTTGTGTATGTAAGTAATTTGGACTATTCATGTGTACAAGAGTTTGCAAGATTGGGGACCTAGTTAGTACATTGTTTGATGCTAAACAGTTTCAAGCACTTCATAATGGGGATTTTTAGGCTACGTTAATTTGGTTTTAGTATAAAGTATCAGAAGTTGCTTGTGACTATTGGGGTCAGCATGTGTTAGATTGTTGCCCTTATCATTTGCTGCTGTTGGAATCACCCAATGTAAAACCTGTCCTCTTTTTTATAGCCCAGTCTAACATGACACCACCATTGTGGGTGTGAAAGGGGTGTTTTCATACATGAGTGATAGGATCGAGTCTCAAGTAATCTTATTCAAAAATTAGTGAAATTATAATCTGCAGAAACATAGATCAAATAGGCAGAATTCTTCTTTCCTGTTACGTAAATTCAGGAAATTTATGTTCACATGAGTCCCACACACACTTTTTGGTATATCCTGCACCAATTTTTCCCAGTGTGTGGGGCATGCTACCTAGGAGTGTGTATGGACAGGCCTCTTAGTTGTTTTCCAGAATTTAATTTTATTGGTTGGTTGGTTTTTTTTTGTTTTTTGTTGTTGTTTTTTTTTTTTAATCTGTAGCTGTTGTGATTGTGGAAAGAATCTCTTTTTGAGCCTGTATTTGCTGCAGAGTTACTGCAGGTCTTGGCCACACGTGATTACCCTTAACTCAGCTGCTGTGGTGCTTTTAACTTGAGTTGATTGGTTGAGGAGGAGAGAATAGGCTAAAACTTTGAATGATGGCAACTTGTCAGCTGTTATTCTGTAGGGTGGATGCAAACTGTGTTAACACCACTGAAGTGCTGCTAATCCTCCAGTGCCTTCCTCATCTCCCACCCTGTGCCCAGAAAATACCAACAAGAAAGAATTCATAGAGTGGCCCAATTTACTACAGCACTAAGAACCATGGGATGTGCCCCCAGAAATGTAGTTCCCCACACAAATGAGTGCACAGCCAGTGTGGATACAACTCTAATATTGTTTTACATTGTGGCCACTCTCACTCCATCTAGGCTAAGGCCTCATCTTCACTAAGAAACGGCTTGTTCTGAACTCGCATTCGGTAATACAAGGTAGTTTTTAGTTTTCACATGAGTTAGCAGGTCAAGGTTCCAATGGGAGAACCTAGGGTTTACTTCAACTAGCTAACTTGTGTGACTACTACAAATTGCTTTGTTTTCACTAGGATTTTACCTTGTGTTAGCTGACATGAGTTAACAATACCCCTTTTGCTATGGAATACACACCCAACTTGCCATGAGTAACTTGAGCACAGATCATTCAAGTTATCTCCGCTATGAAGACATACCCTACGGGAAGCTAGGCTGTCACGTGGCCTGCTAACATGTCTTCAGATGTTAGTCTGCATCTTGTTGAGCGTTGAGGTCTTTTCAGTCATGTTAAGACAACACAATTGAAAACCAGACTTGTTTTCCTTTTCCATGGGGTCGTTTCTTTATGAGCAGATCTTGGATGGTATATCAGTTGATGTGTATTTACCTATGGTAGGTACATAGGTCACAATATCTGAGAGCTTTTTAAACATTAATGACTCTCTTCCTCACAAGCCTCATATGAGGTAGGAAAGTTTCATCCATATTTTCTATGTGGAGACTGAGGTACAGAGAGACTGACTTGCCTGAGGTCGTACATGGAGTCTGGGTGACTAAGCTGCAAATTGAAGCCAGATCTCCTGAGTTTTTTATTCAGTCTACTTTCTGAAAACTTATTTCAGTTTTGCAAATGTTTATTTGAAAAGCTTTTTCAACTGAATATAAAAGTGAACAGGGTTAGATTTTTAGATCAAGTATTTTAAAATTGTTTCTCAAATGTAACTGCTTCTGTTAGAGCCAAGAGTCATCAGGAAGGATTTTTCTCAGATTAGTAATTAATATATAAGAATTCTGCAAAGTTAGTTCCCTGTTTTATTATACATGTGTTTTATACACCTGTGTATGTATTCAAACAGCTTACCCAGTACTAATCAACTAACAAAATCCTTAGGGCTGTGTTTAAAGCCATTGCATGTCATTTTCCATACTTAAACAATGTTAAAGAATTAAGAAATGAAACAATTTAAATCTAAAATATATGAAACAATTCACATTTTTAGGAGGGAATGAGTTTGCATAGCTTCTAAGTCATAAGGGCAAAGGTGAAGGATTTTACCTTTTAAATAAAGCCAGGAGCTGACAGTAAACTGTTAAATTTTTATGGAAGTTTTCTGGTTCATTATTTAAGAATATTTTTTTTCTCTAGCCCTGGGAGTGTTCATAAATGTGAATTTTTATTCTTGAACTTCTCAAATGTGAGACACTTCTTTGTGAGTGTAAAGTAATGGTGTCTGAAGATGGGTAGAGGTTTAGAAGACCCAACCTTATGACCAGGTGGCCTGCTTCATGGATTTAACATAAATCATGTTACAAAAATTTCACTCTTACCTTAAATCGATTTATTGTGATCCATCCCAGTTCTCTTTTAGAAAGTCAAACTGTTGCAGTGCTTTTAAGTTCTTCTTGAAATGTGAGCTATGCCCACAATAGGTATCTCTATAATTGCGCTGTTTTTCACAAGAATTTCTTTTGAATATTATTGGGGTGAGAATTTGTGGGGGATGGAATATAGGAATGGGGACTTCTAAATCCCATGCCCAACCTTAAAAACATTTAAAATTGAAACTACTACCCAGAAAAGCTTAATAAAGCTGTTACTGACCCTGACCCAAACAGTTAATGTTGGGTAACAAGTGAGTCAAACATGCTCTAAGATAAGGAAGAATTAGGTTTAGTAATGGAAACGGTTTCTAACTTTAGAATATTCTACTTTAGTATAGCTTCTTTGGGGAAATAATGTGTGAACTGCATTATTCATTGTTGAAAACTTGCCTGATTTTAGTGTGTTTTCTTAAAGCTCCAGCTTCCAGAGCCTTACCACTGCATGGGAATCGCGGCTTTCATTTTTTGAAAAGGTAAATTCTTAGCTCACATAACTTCTAAGAAAACCTGGACAACGTGAATCCTAAAAGCTTTAAAAAAACAAAACAAAACAGAAGGCAAATTGAAACAATTCTAAGTCTGTTTTCAGAATCTCATGGATTTTTAAGACGAAAAAAAAATTAATTTCGATTCAGCAAAGCTCTAGTACTGTGATGATAATCATGGGTCGGCATAGGGACATACTAGATGACCTAATAAGCTCTTAATTATATAATTTATGTAACTTCTGTAATTAAAGTACAATGTTAGTGTTGTGCCAGATGCTTTGATTAGTGACTCAAAGAATACAATTTTGTTCTTAATTTATAAATGAGGTAACTGCTTCTTTTGCTTTATATTGGGAAATAAAGCAAATTAATACTCAATTTTTTTCTTTAAAAATCATCCTGGTTCCTTTAAAAATGTTTTCAAAGTAAAGATGAACAAAAACAGATAGAATGCTTGTTCATGCCTTGTCAGCATAACATCATGAATCAGCAACTCGTAACTACTGCAAGCATTCATCTGAAACATAACTCTGTATCCATAAAAGGAGAGAGAGTTGGGGGAAGGGGCATAGATATAAAACTGTTATTTAAAATCTATTGCTCACTTCTTGTTGAACTGCCAAGTAGCCACACTGGCTGTCTTAATGGTAGTAAATACCTTAGTTCTTTTCATCTATAGATTTCAAAGCCTTTTCTTAAAAAAAAAAAGTATAAGTATCATCCCTATTTTGCAGATGAGGAAATGGAGGGAAGTATAGTGACTTTCTTAAGGTTGAATAGCAGCTCAATGTCTGAGTCAAGAATGGAACCCAGATTTCTTGTCTCCCAATCTATTGCCCTATCTGATGATTACATTGTCCTTTAAATGTTTAAGAACTTGACAAAGTTTTAAGGTACAAACATTAGTTACATGCAGAGTGATGCAGGCCACCTTTGTCTGTATTAGTAGCTACTAATGGCTACAAGTCCCACACTCTGTCTATCCAAGTGATAAATGACAGCCTCACTGTCTTTGTGGCACAGTGGACAACTGAAACTGCGTCAAGACCTCTAAATCAGATCAGATTGCAGTTACTAGAGAGCAACAGAGAGTCCTGTGGCACCTTTAAGACTAACAGATGTATTGGAGCATAAGCCTTCGTGGGTGAATGCCCACTTCGTCGGATGCATCCGACATGCACATTTACAGATCCAGACTAACATGGCTACCCCTCTGATACTAGTTACTAGAGAGTCATTCTGTCTTAGTTATGCAGTTCATGTGGAGTTCTTGAAGAGGTTAACTGCACATAAGTGTTCAGAAAGTGAGACTAATCCTACTTATCACAAAGGATTAATATCCCAAATGTGGTACTAATTGAAATGGATAATTGTCACCATATTCTACAGAAGAAACAGAGTCATGCTTGTTGTGTTGGAAAGTTCTGCAGGTCGGAGGGTGGGGAGTGTCTTGAGGGGAAAATGTCTGATGGCCCCAGATTTAGAAGTAAAGGAAAACATACTCACAGAGTTGGCGGACTAGTGGAAAACACATCTGTAACTGGTTCTGAGAATGGTGGATCAGATCTTCCTCCATTTGGGGACCTCAGAAGTGTATTTGTTTACCATCTGGCTAAACAAGAAGCTGCCCTGGGTGCCAAGAAAACATTGTTCTGGCAAGTTGAACCTTCTCGGTACATTGGTGAAGGAAGCTTGCATGTGCTTTCCCTGCTAGTTCCTATGAAGATAGCAAGTGTCCTGCTTAGAGCTATGAAATTTGATGAAATGTGCACAGCTATCATACTAAACCTATACTAGTAAAGACAAATGTGGTCTGTTGGAGTTGGTATCAGTTGAGGCCTCAGACTACTTGGCAACCTAGACCTAAATTCTATGGCAAGATTCCAGTGTTCTGAAACACTGGTGCAGTACATGGGAAATTTTGCAACTGCTTCATTTAAACTATAAAAAGTAGGTTTTTAATATTTAAGTAAATGAAATAATGCAACCAATAGAGTATCTCATGTCTATTATGGTAGTATGTGAAATTGATCTTATGATTTCTCCATATTTCTGGTGTTTGGTGTGTCAAAGCCTTTTGTATGGACAACACAAATGGAGAAGCTGGAGGTGCTGGCAGTTGAGTAGAGGGCAGTTTGGAGGTGTGGGAGGCAGTTAAGGATTGTGGGGTAAGCACACTTTTTGGATGTTTCTATTAAAATGACCAGCAGTGAAATAGTGAACAGCGGTGACATTTAAACTGTCTTTTTTTAGGTTTCAAACTTACATCATTGAGATACATGTATCATTCATACCTCTTGCCTATTGTGTTTCAGGTTGTCTGTAGACTCTAGGATTGCACCAGTTTGTACAGGCTAACACTTTCAGGGTTTTCTTTGCTGCCATAAGGGCTAGAAATTTTTTTCTGAGGCACAACTCTTTACTGAGAAATGTATTTAATAGTAAATTCAGCTGTTGCAGAGTATGCAAGGCTCAGGTTCTTTTGTTTTTAAAAAGATGATCAGAATGAGTCTGATCATATCACTATGATGCCACTTTTTCTATTCTAATCCAGTATATTTCTCTGACTCATGAGAAAACTGAATCATGGTGTCTCAAGTTCTGATTTCTTGGGATGCTCTGCTAGGAAGACTTGATGTAGAAAGGGTTTTTTGCTATGAAAAGACTGTCAGAGATCCTTTAAAATACCTCATACAGAATACTGCTGGACTCTTGTATTTGTTTGAGGCTTGCTTTGAGACTACTTGCTTTATACTCATTTACTAGTTATCTTGCCCTATAATGAATATGGTAAGGTAGTTTCTCTGCACCTTCTTATCAGGTTCAGATGGATGTATTTGCCCCCTACCATAAAATCCTCTTTGGCACAGGATGTTAATGTGGTGCTGATGAAAGCTCCTTTTGAACCACATCATATCTTTGAGCCCAAGTTACTTACATGGACGTTTCTTTTCTTAGTTCCAATGATATCACTCAGTGTGAAACATATACCTGCAGAAATTGACACAAGCCTTAAAGTGGTGCAATCAATGTAATACATGAATTACAGAGGTGGTGATAGACTTTAAATGAGCTAGTCATGGCACCGTTTTTCCTTTACTCATGTCCACATCCCATAAATTCAATGACAAAAGATCCTTATGTTTTTATCTAGACAAAGCCCCTCAGGAAGTCCACCCAAGTTTTTTATTTATATAAATTAAAGAGACATAACTATGACCAGAAGAGCCATGTCTCAGTTATGGTCTGATTTCTCATAATTATAATTTGGCAGGCCTGTGACTTGCATGTCCTTACAGCACTCAGTCCATTCTTGCATACAGTACAACTGCTAGCCTTAAATCTGTTTCAGTACAGGAGTCTTGCAGCAGTCATGTGGTAATCTTTCTCTACATTTATAAAACCTTATTTCACCATTAAGAGGAAAATCTGTATTTAGGTTGTGTGTGTTGCGGAGTCTGTTCCTTAGCTGTGTGTGTGTATGTCCCATATATAATCTATGCAGTACTGTTACTGTCTTTCACAGTGCTGACACATTTGTTAAAAAAAACAAAAACAAACAAACAAAAAAACAAATAAAACCTATTCAAGAATAAGAAATGATCACACAATAGTTTTAAAGAAAAGGAAATGACTTACCTGTGTACTGTGAGATGTTGCTGAACTCTCATTTGTTACCCATCTTCTTTCAGAATCTGGGAGATTTTTGAGTTATCCTGATAAATGTATTTTTATTATTATTATTATTATTATAGGAGATATCCTATCTCCTAGAACTGGAAGGGACCTTGAAAGGTCATCAAGTCCATCCTCCTGCCTTCACTAGCAGGACCAAGTACTGATTTTGCCCCAGACTCCCAAGTGGCCCCCTCAAGGATTGAACTCACAACCCTGGATTTAGCAGGCCAATGCTCAAACCACTGAGCTATCCCTCCCCCCCTCCCCCCATGCGTGCTTTTAATCTGCTTTGGGGAACACTTTCATCTTCCATTCATCAAGGAATTGGCCATGGAATGTAAAGGCTTTTTTGGTATTTAATCTTGCTCTGCATGTGAGACAAACCTACCAGTGCCTAGGGGGGTCAAAAATATGTTTACCAGAATAAGTTATTTCACTTGGTGGGGCTGGGTGGGAAGGAGTGGCTGGAATAAGCTATATCTGCAAAAATGCACTTTTGCTGGTGCATTGTGTCTACATTAGGAGCTATATTGGCAAAGCACTTCTAATGTAGACTTGGCCTAGGACTCCAGTGGGGGTGTGTGTGTGTGTATGTGTATATGTATGTATGTATGTATGTATGTATGTATGTATATACTTTTTTTTTTTTAACAACAAGAATTGCAGGTACCTGTAACTTTTGCTCTCTATTACCACTAACCTGTCCTGATCTTAAAATGTAACTTTATTTAAAACATTCCAATGCAATACAATTATAACAACACAGATGTGTAAAACTTTAAACTGATGAACTATTTGTTTTAATAAGAATAACACCAGAAACGCACAATTCTTCTATAGATCTCATAGGCTTTTTCTACCCTGAAAAGTGACTTGAGGTGGCTGCTGCTGTGGTGTTTTTGTTTTTGTTTTTATCCACTTCCTTACTCAAATCTTTCCATTGTGTGTATTTGGCAATTTCTGTTTACTTTAGAGAAATTATTTTGTGTTGCTTTTTACTTATGTTAGCTATGCAGTGCCAACACCGTTAAAATAGTGTGCGTTCTTGTGTATCCTTATCGAGATGTTTACTGAGTTCAAGTTACACTTGTAGAGATCCACTGAAGGCATTGGGATTACACAGATGTCACTGAGATATAATTTGCTCTGCAGAATCTTTATACTGGTGGTGTTGAACAAGAAATAAACAACCAAGCTGGACTTTGAGAATACAAGATAAGCTTGTAAGGCTGGTGGTTAAGATGGAAAACTATTTTTACTTGTAAGCTAAATATTTTGATCTGGAAATCCATGAAAGAAAACATGGAGCACAGATTAACGTTTTGTCACTTTTCAGAGTAGAATTGCACTTAAAGGAACCAAAAATATCACTTGTAGTGGAGTATCAAAATATGCTGGGGTGGTGAAATAAAGTGTGTACATAGGACCATATTTCCCAAAAGAATGTACAACTTTAAAGTTATGTAAAATTTCTGGCCCAAGGGCCTTGACACTGTTATAGCACTGAAGACAGTGTTTCATTTTATAACTGGGACATGATAGAAGTTTCATATTAATTTAGTAGTGAGTTCTCACACAGCATCTGTTTCTTTTTATTTTTGCGGAGGGGAAGGGCCTGTTTATCTCATAGGGAAATTTCTTGCTGACCTAACTGTAACAGTGTCGCAAGGGAATAGCTTGCATACTCTGTTTCTTCTTATCTGGTTCATTTGGCCATTTAATCTGGTATAAATTATTTTAATTGACTATGCCCTAGTCTACACTGGGGAGGTCAACCTAAGATATGCCGACTTCAGCTACGCGTATCTTAGGTTGACTTACCTGGCCGTGAGGACGGCGGCGAGTCGACTGCTGCCGCTTCCCCATCGACTCCGCTTCCGCCTCTCATGAGCTGGAGTTCCGGAGTCGACGGGGAGTGCATTCAGGGATCGGTTTATCTGAGATGCGATAAATCGATCCCCGATAGATCGATTCCCTACCCGCCGATCCGGCAGGTAGTGAAGACCTGCCCTATGTGTTAATTTTTCAGTAATATGCTGATATTTGAGGTTCTCTTACAAGTTATCAGCTGTCTAATTTATAGTGTTTCTTACTCAAGTATTAGTTTTAAAATAAGCTGCTAGCTTTTTATCCTTTGAAGGGACAATGTGATTTAGACTTTAAAAGTTCACTTGTGAAATAATGAAATAAACTGTCAGCACTGACCATTCTATTTGGCTACTGTTTATGCTTTGCTTGCTCACTTATGGATTGTTGGGGGGGACATGTCTAAGACTGTCACTAAGTAGAAAAACTTAATAGCCCCATATACTTCTCTTAAGAGACAGATACACCATAAACATCAAAATAAAAAAAGCTTTTCTTTGTTTTCCCTAAAGTAGACTAAACCTAGCAACTTATATGTGCACTAATGCCTGTTGACTCATTACCTTTTAAAAGTCTACTGTGGAGCTGGTTATGCTCCCCAGATGATCCCTTTTCAAGGAAGGGCAATTCTTAAATACCCTTGGATACTAAAACAAAATATTATCCTAACATCTCTTCTGAAAACTGCCATCTTTGGGTCTAGCATATGACCGAGAATATGGTGGGTGTGCAGGTGCATGTACAGCCACAAGGACATGGTAGTTCAGCTATATAGTCTCTAATCATGTGTTTGAGCCCCAACATAAGGGAAGAATAGATGACTTATTAGACAAATATTTAAAGCCTGTGCTGGGGGAAGCACCCTAATTTCTCAGTTGAAAAACCACAATAAGATAGCCATCATTTTGACCTTTGTCTTTAGTTCTCTAAACTATGCTTTTTCTGTATATTGTGTTTAATCTTTTTCCTGTTTTTGACATAATTTTTTTCCATGAGCATTTGTGGTCCTGTACTTTCTTTTCCTTTTGTTTTCTTATATGCCATTATTTAGACTTGACAAGGAAGACGCATTTCACTAATGAGAGCAATTTTAAAAAGAAAAGAAACTGTCCTTTCCTGAAAACTTTGAAAAACCAGGTGCGGTTTCCTGTGTTTTATGCATCTAAAACACTTCAAAATCTGGATTTCATGCTTAAAAATAATTAAAAAATGGAAATAAGAACTAAGTGACAAATTAAAAAATCAGTTAGATTAAAAGTGCTGATTTAAAACTTTGATTTGAAGGCACCTGAATTGTTTAAACAAACTAATGTGAACTGAAGGTACCAAACTTAAACACTGTGATAGAAGCAGTGCTGGCAGCTCACTGCTGACTTTAAACATATAAGTGGGGGAGAGATTTGAAAGCATCTTGTATGCATTTTGATCATAGGGTGGAGACTATCCTTATCTGCGTATGCGTAATATTCTTTTTGGTCCCCTCTAGTATGAAGGAGTGGATATTTTAACTGGACTAGATAGATCTTGGAATGAATTCATATAAAGAAAAACCTTGGTTGAGATTTCTGGTGTATATGTTGTCTTATTCTTGGTTACATTTGGTGAAGCAGGCAGAGTTAGTGCACACTTAATGCCGTATACATTTTTGTATGGCATGACTCCTCAGGTAGGATGGAATTTAATGATTAACTTAAATTACATTACATTAATTAAATTATATATTTCTAAGCCCCTTCATTTTTCAGTTTAAACCTATTTTTACTGAAAAATTCCTGGATTTTAGAAAACATATTCAGTTTTTTCCAATTTTTACCTTACGTTTGTATCATTCAAATATATTAAAAAAAAAAAAAACTATAGTTTTATTAGTATCTCATGTAACATTGTATTTTCCTATGTATTATGATAATACATTAATCTGTGTTTATATGCAAAGCTGCCTGTTGAAGTAAGGCTATTTATTAGTCTAGAAGATACACAGAATAAACAAACAGGCACTCACGCAAGCGCCAAAGTGCGTGCGCATCTGAACATACTGATGAATCTCACGCCGACCACGTACTCATTTCAAGCTGTTTGTTTAAAGATTTGGCACACTAAAATGGAAAGAAAACAAAAATCTGTATCAGAATATGTTTCAGAACACAAGAAAGTATTTGAAAGTTTCAAAGAAACAAAAATAGGAGAAAAGGATGAAATTGAGAGTATGCACTGCAAATGGTGTGGCACCGTTATTAAATGTAAATATTTATAGGTTAATAGTTCTGTCTATAACAGTAAGCTGTTTATTCAAATGGAAAGTTTTATTTGGGGATTAGAGAGATACTGTTTTCTTAAACTCAGAGGTGGCATTGTGTTTTGAGTTCTGTATTAGTTGTGCAGCAAACCACACTGATGAACAGAATTCAAAGCATTAATCTACTGAAACTTTTTCCCCTGTATTTCCATCCACCAAAATAAACCTAGATATTTACCCAGAAAAATTTAGTTTCTTGCACTTATTTTCACCTGTTTTTTTTGTTGTGGTGGTAATAAACACTGATAAATTACTGGGAAAAAGTAAATAAAATAAAAACTGGAAACAAGGGGCCCTATATATTTCACAATTCCTATGTAAACTGTTGCATATAAGTAGTAATTAACTTGTTTTGGTTATCTGAAATGTGTTTTGTTTTTAAAATCTCAAATTATGTTAGTTTGAGGTCTTTCTCACATTTAAAAAAAAAAAAAAAAGACTACTCAGGCTTTACAGCAATGGCATGGGCTATATTCGTGGAAAACCTGACATGAAAAACTTCTCATCTTTTAATTTTGTTTTTCTGCAGTTCTAGCTATTTTTCACAATTGGTATACAGTAGAACCTCAGGAACACCTTAGGAATGGAAGTTTGTTCATAACTCTGAACAAAACATGGTTGTTCTTTCAAAAGTCTACAACTGAACCATTGGCTTAATACAACTTTGAAACTTTACTATGCAGAAGAAAAATGTGTAACAATCTTAATTTAAATGAAACAAGCACAGAAATAATTTTCTTACCTTAGCAAATCTTTTTTTAAACTTTCCCTTTATTTTGAGAGTAGTTTAACACAGCGCTGTACTGTTTGCCCCCCCCCCCTTTTTTTTTTGTCTCTGCTGTTGCCTGGTTGCGTACTTCCAGTTCCAAATGAGGTATGTGGTTGACTAGTGAGTTCATAACTCTGGTGCTCATAACTCTGAGGTTCTACTGTATTATTAAAAATCCTCACTTTCTTTGTCAAGGCAGGGTTGGTATCACAAAGTTGGTCTTCACAATGTAAAATAATAGGCTACATGGCTGTAAAATTAGCCCTGCAGAAAATTGTTTCCAGCCAAACATCAGCAGTATCAGTAGTATGAATCTATCCCTCATCCTACCCCATTTACCTCAGTGAGTAACTTCACTGTCTAAATGAGGGCCCTGCGATAGATGTTCAGTTGAGGTGATATACCCTTCCAGCTGTGGAAAAAATTTCCAGCAAACTATTCTGGTTGCTGTGCTCAACTTTACCTCCTTTTCTTCAGAAGCTGTTTGTTTCTACAAGACCTCGATAAGTTTATGGAAGATAGGTCCATCAGTGGCTATTAGTCAGGATGAGCGGGATGGTGGCCCTAGCCTCTGTTTGCCAGGAGCTGGGAATGAGCGACAGGGAATGCATCACTTGATTATCTGTTCTTTCATTCTCTCTGAAGCACCTGGCATTGGCCACTGTTGGAAGACAGGATACTAGGATAGATGAACCTTTGGTCTGACCCTGTATGGCTGTTCTTATGTTCTCAAGATCCTATTTTATGTGGGCTTGTTTTAAAGGACTTGTAGCTTTCCCTTTAATGTTAAGTGTAGTGCAGGGAACTTTCTGGTTCCAGTTATTGTGGTGATTGATATCTCATTGCTGTTGCTGACCGCTTAAAAATAGCGAGTATAATTTCTGTATTTTTTTCATTAATAGGTTGTCTGGATTACTAGAACACTAACGTACTGAGTACTAACAGACTAGGTTGTAGCGTTTTTACCAGTATTAGTACTATTACCCCTTCCTAACTCATCTCCCCCTCCCTCTCCAAAAACAAACCCCAGTGTTAACAAAACCATACAGACTTCTTATAGCATCCCCCAATGGAAAAATATAACTCTGGCCGACATTAGGCTATGAAGGTAGATTAAAGTATCTTAACTTTAAGGGTGTATCTGCACTAAGAAAATTCTCTAGCAGCAGTGCAACCAACACTGCTGCAGGGTAGACTGAATGCAGAGATTTCTACCACAGTTAAATGACAGTGACCTTGTGTACATTATAATACTCAGATGTGTTTGAACATAGTTGTCAAGATTAGCTTTAACTGACACTCTTGGCCATAATGCAGCTGTCTGGACAAATTGTGTTCAGCCTTGCCCGCTAAATGTGACCTACTCTGGTCCCAACATCTTTTAATTGCAATTAGCTGACACTTGCTGAATACAGATTGTCATGGTCTACAAAAAATTGGGCAGCCTGGTATCAACCAACTTGTCTTCACAACTTTGTTCAACCAGGACCATCTGTGTTCCATCAGGAGTCTCTCTGAAGAAGGTGGGGATGTACAAATATAGCATAGAGATAGGATTGGAGAATGTGAGTGAACTTGGTCTGTGCCAGATGCTGGAAGAGAGCAGATAACAAGGGGCAGAGGCTAGGATGTCTGCTGTCTTTGTTTTCCTTGGCTACTCTCCTCTTTCCTGAGAGTTTAGCAATATCTGTAGGAAAATGGAATGTATCGGCTCTTCTGTGAGTCTTAAAGTTGTGTTTTAAATCTTGTATTCATGCACTCCTTTGATTTACTGATAATCTGAAGCTTTCCCACCAACCCAGAATCTCTTTCACAGCCCAGTGGGGATACTAATATTATAAGTCATATCAGTCTAAACAAATTTTGGCATCAAGCCCATATTTTGGAAACTATCGTTCTTACTCTTATAGTTCCCTCTTCTTTCTTTCCATCGGGGTCGAGGGGTGACACTTCTACTAAATAGTGTCAGGTGATATCAGGTGATATCAATATAACAATGAGTAATGGAAGAATGTTATAGATAAACTTGAAAAGGCTTGGTGTTTTTTGGGTTTGATGAAACTGTGTTCAAACATATGAACTTGTGCATATTGGGAGACGTGTGCTATTTTTATTGTACAGAGCCTTTGCTCATCCAACACTGAGACAGGCAAATTAGCGGAAGAGAGAATGATCACGCAATGTGGGGAAATGAGACAGCAGCGATAAATGGGTGTGGAAGAAAAGAACATATGCAAACAAAGTGAGGTGGTAAGAGGAGGGGGAAAATAAATAAAGTGGGAAGGAAAGGACAGAAGGAGAGAGAGCAACTGGGGAGTGGAAAGGCAAGTTAGTTACCTTGATTGGTTTGGTAGGTGGATTTGTTGTAGAGGGAATTGGGTCCATCTTTTCTAGACAGAGGAATAGTCATTACAGTGCATGCTTGACATTTCAATTTTGAAACACCTATCTCAATCTCTAGGTACCTTACAAACCTTGCCAATGCAATGACAAAATTACAAGTAAATGAACTGTCCGTATACCAACCCCCAAGAATATAAAAACAAACAATACCTCTTACCATTGCCACTATTGCTGGGTATCCCTCAAACCACCAGATAGATCAAATATTAAGCAATGTGTATTTCTGGTATTATTCCATAGCAGCATATGAAGTTAAAGATGAATTTTTCCTGTTGACTTAAAAATAATGCTTTTTTAACGTTAGGCATTTTTGAACAATTGAATAAAAATTAGGGCTGTCAATTAATTGCAGTTAACTCATGTGATTAACTCTTTAAAAAAAAATTAACTGCGATTTAAAAAATTAATCGCAATTAATCACACTGTTAAACAATAGAAATCCAAAAATATTTAATACATTTAAATTGGTAGTTTTTCTACATTTTCAAATATATTGATTTCTATTACAACACAGAATACAAAGTGTATAGTGCTCACTTTATATTTTTATTTTTTATTACAAATATTTGCACTGTAAAAATGATAAAAGAAATACTGTTTTTCAATTCACCTCGTACAAGTACTGTAGTGCAATCTCTTTATCGTGAAAGTGTAACTTACAGATGTAGATTGTGTGTGTTTGTTTGTTACATAGCTGCACTCAAAAACAAAACAAAGTAAAACTGTAGAGCCTACAAGTCCAGTCCGTCCTACTTCTTGTTCAGCCAATTGCTAAAACAAACAATGTCACCTGAAAGTGAGAACAGGCGTTCACATGGCACTTTTGTAGCTGGCGTTGCAGGTATTTATATGCCAGATATGCTAAACATTCGTATGCCCCTTCATGCTTCGGCCACCATTCCAGAGGACATGCTGATGATGCTTGTTTAAAAAAAAATGCGTTAATTAAATTTGTCACTGAACTCCTTGGGGGAGAATTGTATGTTTCCTGTTCTGTTATACCCACATTCCGCTATGTATTTCATGTTATAGCAGTCTTGGATGATCACCCCAGCGCATGTTCATTTTATAAACACTTTTTCTCAGATTTGAGAAAATGCAGAGAAGGTACCAATGTGAGATTTCGAAGGATCTGGACCCAAGGTTTAAGAAACTGAAGTGCCTTCCAAAATCTGAGGGGGACGAGGTGCGGAGAATGTTTTCAGATGTCTTAAAAGAGCAACACTCCGATGTGGAAACTACAGAACCCAAACCACCAAAAAGGAAAACCAACCTTCTTCTGGTGGCATCTGACTCAGATGATTAAAATGAATATGCATCGGTTTGCTCTGCTTTGGATCATTATCGAGCATTATCGTGTCATCAGCATGGACACGTCTTCTGGAATGGTGGTTGAAGCACGAAAGGACATATGAATATTTAGTGCATCTGGCATGTAAATATCTTGCGATGCTTTTGCTGGCACTGTTGTAGCTGGCCTGTTCTCACGTTCAGGCAACATTGTAAACAAGAGGTGGAAAGCATTATCTCCTGCAAATTGCAACCAAACTTGTTTGTCTGAGCAATTGGCTGAAGTAGGACTGAGTGGACTTGTAGGTTCCAAAGTTTTTCATTGTTTGTTTTATTTTTGGATGCAGTTATTTTTTGTATATAATTTATAAGTTCAACTTTCATTTTAAAGAGATTGCATTACAGTACTTGTATTATTTTGCAATCAAAATAAATGAGTACTGTACACTTTAGTCTGTGTTCTTATTGAAATCAATATGTTTGAAAATGTAGAAAACATCCAAGAATATTTAAATAAGTGGTATTCTATTATTAATAGTGTGTGATTAATCGCGATTAATTTTTTTAATCGCTTGACAGCCCTAATAAAAAAGTGGAAAAAAGTTGAAAAAAATCATGTTAAGTGACATCATTTCTGTAATCATAATGTATGTATACAAAAATTTTTAAGCAAATGTGCTTTGTGACTTCTAGGGGATCATCTCTGGGCATCAAATAGTAGCTCCATTTCCATGGCTGTTCAACTAATTTTCCAGGTGCCTTTTTTGAGACTGCCAATGAAGATGCTTGTTTCTACTGTCTTTATGATGCAGGCACTTGTTCCCTGAAAATGCAAGCATGTTCCACATAAGGCCACCAAGCAGCCATGCAAACCAACCAACTAACTAGTTGCAAAATGTTCCATATCTTCTTTCCATTTTTTTTATTGTGGGATCACTTGAGGTATTGAGTCATTGCTGTATGTAAGTAGCATATTGTAGGATTTCTTTGAATTTGTTTGTGTACACCACATTAAACAAACAAAAGCAGCTTATGTAGTATCTTGATGAACTTTGATCTAGAGCCTCTATATCTTGTTCCTCTTTCAATTTCTGAAGTGCTGCAGTCAGGAAAAGCTCTTTAAATACAGATACTTATTTCATGTCAAAGAGTTTTGTGGTAAATTTGTCACTTTTAATCAACATGCATCTCCAAAAACCAATGTGTGATAGTTTTTCAAATGCTGTTTTCAAACGTATTTTTCCTCCATGAGAAGTAGGAGCAGGATTTATTTGTAGCAAAATCATATAATTAAAGATGAGCTTACTAAAGAATGTATTTTGAAACTTGCTTAAAAATGAGTTTCTAAACTATCTTTGTTCACATTTCATTTAGCTTAGAATCTAGATACTTAAACAGTGATCTTATTTTTTTTAAGGGTGCAATATGTATAACTTAAATTGTCCCTTCTTATGAGTCATATTATTCTTATTGTTGAATTCCTATCAGATACTTATGTACTGTGTAAATTTTCATGTTTCTTTTCAGATTTGAAGAATAGAAGAATGCTTTCCACTGAGAATAGCCCTAATACTTCTGTTACACAATGCCTTTAAGCGAGAAGAATAGCGTAGTTTTTGCGTACGAGTCTTCGGTACACAGTACCAATGTTCTACTCAGTCTCAATGATCAGAGAAAGCAAGATCTTCTTTGTGATGTTACTATTCTAGTGGAAGATCAACGATTTCGGGCTCATCGGTCTGTGCTTGCAGCTTGTAGCAGCTATTTTCTTTCAAGAATTGTGGGACAGTTGAATGCTGATCTTCTCATCACTTTACCGGAAGAGGTGAGTGGCACTAATTGGCATACTTCTGTACATCACCATAATTATGTTTCTACACCATTACATTAAATTATGCTATACAATAGGCTGGTGTTAACATTAAGTAATTAATCTTAAATTAAGTGGTTTAGGAACTGGGAAACTGGTGAACAAACCACTGCTTCAGAATTGTCATTTATCAAGCATTCAGTGTAAGGATGTGAGGGGACACACAAATGAGAACGTACATGAGCTATTTAACATCAAATTATCTCTTTAAAAAGCTGTAAATGAAATTAATATTGCTTGCTTGCAGGATTGTAGCTTCTGTTTGAAAAAATATTTTGTGCAGCACAGATATTAAATTCTCATGTTCCCCAAGCTTGTGTAGGCTTCAAATGCTGCTGAAGGTATTGTAGATCTCTGTGCTTCGTGTGTGAGAAGGGAATACTTTGGATTATTGTATTATTGGAATACATTGTATTATTCACCGTTTCAGTTCGTATATGCAGTGTGCCTTAACACTCAACGAATCGGGTCACTAGTTGGACTTAATTACTTGCCACTACTGCATATATGTTTGGGATTTGAAGATGGGAAGGTTGACGTCCTCTTTCCCCTAGTGATTTTACTAGTGTTTGAAGCTAAGTTAGTGTGCTGTTTTTATAAACAGTGCCACAGGAGTAGGTGAAAACAACTGGAAACTTTTCACAAATACAAACTGTTGTGTACACTGCTCGTTTCAGAGCATGCTCCAAAATAGTTTAAAACTTCACAAGATTTTCAGGATTCCTCTAAAATCTATATCACCATGTGTTTGGAACACTCTGCAGCATACCATTATGATTGTTTTAAAATAGTGATCCCAATCACATTGTTGAGTATAATAGAACCTGATTTTATTCGCTGTCAGGGTCCGCCACCTTTAAGTTGAGTAGTACTTTACTCTGCAAGTAGTCACTTTTGATTTCAGTGAATCTGTTCATGGCATAAATTAGTAACTAAACGTGAAGGGTTGGTAGAAGGAGGCAGAATCTGTCCCTAAACCTTTAGGGAAGTAAGAGTATGAGATTGGTGTTAAAATTGAAGAGAAAAAACTTATTAGACTCTTTTTGGGTGGTATTCAGTGGGTATTGTATTGCTTTGTGAGAGGATTCAGATCCCTAGCAGAAATAGGGTGTGGAGTAGTAATAGGGTGTGGAGCTTTCAGAAATGGACCTGATTCCAGTGAGTCATTAAACTGAGAGTAATTTGTCAGTTTGGTATCTGTTCAGACAGAAACAAATTTCCTTTTAATGGGAGGAACAGGGGATGGAGGATATACCCTGTACCAAAGAAGTTAAATAACCAGTCACGACCAAATTCATATTATTACTGATATCAGAATTGGTAACACATTAGACTGTGAATGAATAATGGTGGCTGCATTTAAAAAGGAGTGTGCTAGATGCCAGGAGTATAGTGACTTTGCCGGTAAATTATCCTGGAGTACCTTGTGTTTTGAAAGGAAACCTGAAAATCCAATCCTGCTTTTGCATCTGTTTACTGCTCTTCAGTGAACAGTAATACTTTTAATCTTTGAGGAATAGTAATATATTGGAATTTTATCAATTTATTTTCCACTGTGAAGTGGAACGCTGCTATAAAAGGGTCACAATAAAATTCTGTCATATCAAAAGATGGATTTTTGATGGAGCTTGGCTAGATATAACTCTTGGTTCATTTCTTTTTAAGGAAAACTACCTTCTCTCCTCTCCTCATTTCTGCTTGCCATTTCCCCACAGGACTGGATCTGTTTGTTCATTGATTCCTGTTTAACCCGACCAAGCAGGTTCCTGTGATAGGGGGCCCCATTTGCTGTCTTAAGCCCAGGCAGATCAGACACCAAAACTTTGTCAGTAAACAGTTGTAGGACCAGGATAAGCCGCTCCCATGTCAGTGGGCAGGGAAGATTAGAGTCTGTTTCATACTGACTTCTCATGTAAAGGTGACAGGACTGTGGTTTGTGTCAAGTCTCAGCCTAGCAATAAATGAGCCGTACTAACATGTTTGTTCTTTCTTTTTTTTAAACCCAAACAGGTGACACTTAAAGGATTTGCTCCTTTGCTTCAGTTTGCATATACTGCCAAACTTATTTTAAATAAAGACAATGTGTCCGAAGTTTGCAAGTGTGCAAAGTTTTTGGGAGTACATGATATTGAGGAATCTTGCTTTCAGTTTCTCCAATTCAAGTTTTTGGACTGTAAAGCAGACCAGCAGGAATGCCCTAGAAAGAAATGTTGTACCTCACGCTGTGAGAAAGCAAACGTTAACATTGCCCTTGTGGATGATGGGGACCTAGAAATAGATGATGAAGTGGCGGAATTCTTGGAAACGGAATACACTGCAACTCCTAATTCAAAGCTCAAAGGTGAAGAAAATGCAAAAGTATCTCCTCATCTCCAAGATACTAATCAAACATGCAATCCTGCATGTTTAGAAAAAGATAATGTTTCTGGCGTGTTTTCCCTATGCCCAAAATATAGGAAGTTCCAGAAAGCTTTTGGGAGTGACAAAGTCCATACTGGAACCAATCTCTGCAGTATTAAAGATGATCAGGTAACATCAGCTACATCCATTCATCAGAGTGAATCATTTAATGATGCCATACAAAAAGCTCAGGAGTGCACAGCTGTGCAGCTGGTCTCACAACGTGAAGAGACTCAGGTAGAAATGGAAGAGGGGGAGAAAGAGGGGGAGAAAGAAGAGGAATTGAAGAGAGAGTCTGTGTCTCAGAGTATCTCATGTCCTATGGAGAAAACAGATGCTGCTTCTCTTCCCCAAAACTCTTCTGTTGCACTTCATGAACTTTATTCTGCGCCTTTTCTAGGCCCATATGAGCAATACAGCAACTTGAATTTAAGTAGTATGCAAAACACAGTTGTAGCTGAAAAAACTGTGACAAGTACTGTCGTTAGGAATGATAAACCAATCAGTGAAAATCAAGATGATTCGCTTTTGAAGTCTGATTTGTGTGCTAGAGAAGACATAAGCATTACATCAACTAGTGACCGAAGCAGTGTGGAGAGAGAGGTAGCTGAACACCTAGCAAAAGGTTTCTGGAGTGACATTTACAATACAGAGACTGCTTGTCAAATGCGTTTGTCACCTGCAACAGCAAAAGAATGCTCAGAACCAATATATTCAGGAAAAAAATCAGAGTGCCCGTGGTTAGGTATCAGTCTCAATGAGAGCCCTGAACCTTGTTCTCAAAGAACTTTTACAACTCTGAACTCTGTCAACTGCCCATTTATAAGTAACCTTGGTACTGAAGTATGCTCAAACAGCCCAGAGATAAATAGTGGAGATTATATCCAAGAACCACAACAAGAACAATGTCCATATACTTGTGTGATAAGTTTGGGAGAAGACTCTGAAACTGACACTGAGGGAGACAGTGAGTCCTGTTCAGCAAGAGAGCAGGAATGTGAGGTGAGGACATTCTGGCTATATTTTTGTTTCCATAGATCTGTATGCTCCTTTCTGAAATCTAAATTCTAAGCCCAATTAGTTCCAGATGGTTTTCTTGCTTGGTTTCAAAACTCTAGGGGGAAAGTACCATTTTATTTCTCCATCTAAAATGGTCGAAAGATCTGTTGGAATACAGTTAGTAATTTTAAAATAATTAGGTTGTTAAAGGAGGTTTATTGAAATTCATAATGTCTATGAAGTGTGTGGAAATGTGCAAGATGAGAGGAGACATGTCGGTATTAAAGCTAATTGCATAATTTTCTAAGGAAAATTTTTCTATCAAATATGCATTTAGTTAAAATTGAATATTTTGTGTGAATGTGTTTTGTTTTGACAAAATTTTCAATGGGGAAAAATTGAAATGACTTTTCCAGTTGTTTGATATTGAATTGTTTTGACTTAAATTAAATATGTTTTAAAATATACTATAAATGTCAAAATGATTAAGTATTACGAAAACAAAATGTTTGATATTAATTTTTTTTTTTTGAATTTTCATTCCACTGGAAACTTTGAAAACTTGGATTTTTGTTGCAATCTGGTGGCAAATATTATTTTGGAGGGGGGGGGGAGGGAAATTGTGTTTTTTGACAAGCTGAACTCTGTATAATTCCAAACTACTTTTATACTGCACTTGTTTCTGCTACTTTGGTTATATATTGTCTGTTTCTTCAACTGCAGAAATTGCTTAGTGCTTGTTTTTGTGATGAAGTGAAGCACTCCTGTTTTTCCTGTTTTTTCTTTTTTTCTCCATCCCTCTCAATGCATTGTTTTTTTGTTCATATGGTAGAACTTTTACCTTCAGCTGAATGTCATAAATAATCAGTTTCCACAGACTAGGTAGAAAAATGGAAATTCTAAAGCTACAATATGATGCTGTGATGTAGAATTCTTCATTACTCTAAAGAAGTGTTTTACCTTTCAGGCTTTAAGAACAGATTCAGCCCCCAAAATAAGCAGTGCATAATTTTCACTGAAAGTAAGTGGGAAAACTGCTAGCTAACTCCAGTGCTGAATTTGGCCCATTCCTTAAATTCATGGAATGGTAAATGGCATTGTCTGGAGCAGCATTCCATCCACTTCTTTAGTGTTAGTGATGTCTCTGGTGGTAGCAGTAGAAACCTGTTGAAAGACTCCCTTCCTGCATTCAGTTCTTTAGGTAAAAGTAAGCTGATATTATTTTTGACATTTTTATGTTTTTATTAGGTCTGCATATATTCTTTTAATAGCTTACTTTAAAATATAAATATTACATTTGAAAAACAAAGATGTCGTTCAACATGAACCAAGCATTGGTGACAGGCCTTATAATGTTGGTATGTGTGCATATTTGTAGCAGCTGCTGTCCCCAAAGCTCAAGCATAGAGGGGGAGGAGGCTCAATTCTATATATAATAATGGAAAGTGTTAAGCAACCTAAATACAGGAGTTGCAACCAGTTCCCCGTACAATAGAAACAATTTAATACACATTTATAGATGTGTATTTGTGTAACATATATATGCAATATTATATATTGTTAACGGTTTAGGGTGAAATTCAGACTGTGCTGGGGGATGCCTCTAGAAGGTCTTATACACTAACTCAGGATTTCTCAACCTGCGGTTTGGGACCCAAAACTGGGTTGCCAAAATGTTTCAAAGGGTTGCTTGGTAGCTCCTATCGCTCCTGTCCCACAGGGCTGGCTGGGCACTCAGATTTGATCTAGCCATGATGACGGAGTCTGATTAGGCCAAATTTGAGTGAGTGGCACTGCAACCCAATGAGCCAGGTCACAACTCCAGTTTGGTCCAGTCAGGTGGGTGTGGCCAAACCTGAGTGGTGCTGCAACCCTGAAGGGTTGCCACACCGAGAGCCAAGCCCAGCTAGCCCCACAGCATAGGAGCTGCCACTGTGGGATCAGTGCTGGGCAGGACCCAACCCCTTTGGCGGGCAGCACTCGACTGGAAATCACCCTAGGGCCTTTATCCCCAGACTATTTACTGGTTTGTGACATGCCATAAACATTTACAAATGGGTACTGAGTCCAAAAAGGCTGAGAACCATTGCACTAACTAATACCTGGCATGTTGTAATCCACTGCACAGGAGTAGATTTTACTCCTAAGGAATATTCTTTTTTGGAAAACCTGAAATTAAATGTGCAAAGATCTTGGATTATATTTACTGGATTCTATCAAGATATCTGCCTGAAATCCTGGGATTTTATCTGTGACTGTGCAAATGTGATGACAGATTGCTTTTGCCTCTCTGGTTAATATTGGTGTTCTAGTTCTGCTCATGTTCTTTCAATGAAGTTTGGTTTTTTTTGTAAATGTTTTATTAATTTCAAGAAACCCCTCCAGTTTAGCTGATTTTTAATTTTGCTTGTATCAGTTTACTCCTTGGTTCAAAACTATATTTTATATTTTAGGTAAAACTGCCATTTAATTCACAAAGGATCACTTCACTTTCTAGAAATGACTTTCAGTCATTTCTGAAAATGCACAAATTGACTCCTGAACAGCTGGATTGTATCCATGATATCCGAAGGCGAAGTAAAAATAGAATTGCCGCACAGCGCTGTCGTAAGAGAAAACTTGACTGCATACAGAATCTTGAATCTGAAATCGAAAAACTGGTATGTATAGAAAATTCCTTAACAAAGTCAGACTCATCCCTCAAATTAGGTTTTTGGTTTTTTGGGTCAGACAGCTTGGTCAAATATGGAGTAAGTTTGGTTTAAGCTGCCTAATGTTAGGCACTCAACATTGAAAGTTTTGTTCATGTACAGCACTTTCCTACAGTAATTTAATGTTGCTATACTGATGTTATATAAAATAAAATAGTAGGCGCCATATAGATCAAAACAGGGTATATTGTCTTTAAAGTTACAGTCTAAATAGACACTATATAGCTGGGTAGCACCAAAACCGAAAGTGGTGGTATTTAGCATAAGCCTTGTTAGTATTATAATTTTTGTTCGGATTTGTAATCCATATTTTCAGTAATCTATTTTAATGTTTCTTTGGGAGGGATAGAAACTGTTTATAGGCTTCCTTGAAGAAGCATGTTTATTTAAACGATTTAAAAAAATCAAACTACAGAGTGACTTTTTTTTTTTTTTTTTTTTTTTTTTGGTCCTGTAACTCCAGAGACAAGGACATATGTATTCCCCTATAGTTAGTTATTTCTCAAAACAGTGATTCACAGTCTGTGTAATAAAGTTGCTGAGAATTTTTGTATTGAATAATTTGTAAATTGTGATACTCCTTACTGTAACTAGTTTTTTTCCTCCTAGGTGTCTGCTCTCACACCACAAAGCTCAGCTAACAACAGCACATGTCCAAGCTCCACTGTGTCAACTGACATCCCAACCTTGAGTAGCACATAGCTTGGACATATACTGTTAGTTGAGCTTTGTGGTGTGAGAGCTGACACTTAGCTTGGGCTGGAGAGATGCTTCCTGAGTTTTCAGTGTCATAAATATGAGCTTCCCTTGTAGTAAGCAGTATTTAAGACTATTGGAGGAGCGAGAGAGGTAAGGTGGGTCTCAAAGCAGTGAGCAGCTTCTTTTCCACAGTAGTAAGTTTGCAGTGACAAGTCAGTGTTTGTTTCCTGTGAATCTACTGTGGTAATCTGATGGCCCCAGATTGGAAAGTACTGATGTAGGAGGCAACTATTAGATCAGTGCATGGCTCTGCTCCCTTCCCAGGACAAATAAACATTCTACTCTTGTCAACTTGGAAAAAACTGTGTAGGGTGATAGTCTTGTTCCTTTCCCTTCAGTTCTGACTTCAAATTGTAAAAGTAATAGATATTTTTCAGTTTCACTTGCCATATCTTGAAAAAGATTGACTAAAAGGAAAAGGCCATTGTAACTTTAATGTTCATATAAATTTTTATATTAAACCATAATGTAGAATAACTTGCAACAAGCAGGCAGTGTTTGCCTGAAATATCCCCACCTTTTTAGCAGTTTGACCTTAGGCAGGTGACCTATTACCCAATTAAATATAAGGGAGATAGGAGAGGATCCAGAGTGTGGACTTTGAAATGTTTGAGGGAGGAACATTAGTAGCAGCCAAACCTGGAAAGAAGTTTTGAAGTGATCGTTGTAACCTAAATGATCTGTTAATCAAGCCAAATCTCAGAAAGATGCTGAACTTGACCTACACGTTCTGCGTTTGTAAGATTAATTAGGAAAGGCAGCTACTCGCAAAATACTTGAGATATGTCTGGCAAAGCAGGCACTGAATATTTGCCATAATTTCACTGCAAGTCAGTATAGAGCTAATAGCGTACAGAGTTAGTGTTTGCATTTTGTAAATGGACTTAGATATGTCCTTGAATAAGTAAGATTATTACACAATGTTTTTGTAAAATAGCACTGTATTTACTTGAAATACCTTAAGCAGAAGAAACAATTGTATATAATTTTAGTTTATATTTAAAACTGATTGGATGCTTTCACTAACTTTCTTACATAGCTATAATAAAATCTGAACTGAGAGCAGATGTTTGGTCTCTCTTTTCAGTTGACCACATACTTTCCTCTTAAAGGGTAATATTGATTTTTTTTTGTAGTAATTGCATTTAAGCATAGGAGACCTAAAGCTCTCGCAGCAAGAAAATCAATGTGAATACAACTTGTCTTCATTTCCTCATATTTCAGGTTATTTCTTTTGAATACTGTCCATATGGGTGCTCCACTTCAGGTGCAGGTGAATCCCACCTGACCTTGATCAGAGATTTCTGGTAGCAGTACTCATTCAGACTGCACATGCACCTACATATTATCGTGCCCTGCACCAAGGGTAGGACTGTACAGGCAAACTACCCTCAGTTCCTTCTTAACCACCTCTGCTTGAGATGCAGTGTCAGCATGCCTGCTTCACTATTAATAAGCTTATTGCTGCTTCTTCTAATTTAGTTAGTGTTTTTTAGTGTTTCATTAGTGTAGTTGTCATTTTTACTTCATTTTTATTTTATTCTGTTATTTTGAGGATTTTAGTTTATTCCTTCCACCCCTCTTGAGGGAATCCTCCTTTTTCTCCATTGTGGAATTATGCCAAAGTCATCAGGATTTAAACATTGCCTCTCTCGCCAAGAAGCTATCCGAGTCAGCGACAAACATTCCCAGTGCATTTGCTGCCTGGGGAGTGTGGGGAACGCATTCCCCCAGAAATGTAATCTTTCTGCAGCCCTTAAGAGCAAGATTCTGAAGAATCAGGAGATCAGGCTTAAACTGCTCATGATGGTGCTCTCTCTTCACCCTGCCTCAGATCTGGATCTGGGGACCCTCCTGCCCCGTACACCAGCTTCCCAGTGAGCATCATGCCCCGTCTACTTCAGCACTGTCCTAACCCGTGGCTTTGAAAGACAGATCATCCAAAGGGACTGGGAAAGCTATAAGAAGAGTTCTACTTCTCTTTGAGGCAGTAGCTTTCCCAGGAGATCTCAGTCTCTGCAAAGGTTGATCATTTTGGAGCCCACAGGTGATGGTCTGGGTACTGTTGAGGCTCCAGGCTCCTCCATTAGCAGTAGTGCTCCCAAAACCTGAGCTCATTGAGGAGCCACTGTGCCAAGCTGGTTTTGGTACCTAAACCATCTTCAGTACAGTCTAAGCTCAACCAGAGTAGCAGGGAGAAACACCTGGCTTCTGAGAAGACTGTACCATCTGATCTTACTGTTCAATCTCTGGTGCCTAGCCATGTGACTCCCTTAGTACTGCAGAAGCCTAAGTGGCCTCATACTACTCAGTGTTCGAGACTGTCAAAATCATCAGTACCATTGATTTCTATTACAAAGGACTCATTGACGAAGGCCCCACTTTTGGTTCCGACAACTCAAGTACTGCAAGAGCTTAGGTACTCTAGGGATCTGCATGTTTCCAATGAGCCAGCGTCTCCCTTCTTAATGGGTTGTGTGTGCCTGTTGGTACCAAGATTGTCATAGTCATGAGAATTACAACTTTCTCTGGTACCATCCCCTTCCTTACCAGAGCTTCCTTAAATGCTGTAACAATTAGACAGGAACAGGTTCATGACTCTATCAAATCTAGTGGCAGAGATTCAAATAAGCCCACAGACATCCACAAGCAATTGTATCCAGTTACTGGGAGACATGGCAGCTTGTGACACAGCCTGCCAGATTATATCTCCACTGATTCCAGGGGTGAGTCAGAACAATTTATAGTCCAAACAGACCAGTCTAGACAGACTGGTGTTGGTCCCTCAAAAAGGTGGGACACCCTCAGTTGATGGAAGGATCCTCACAACATCTGTGTAGGTGTTCCATTCGTTCAGCATCCTCCAATCATTACCATAACAGATGAGTCTTCTAGGATGGGAAGCCATTTAGGGATGCACAGCATTCAGAGCAGGTGGTCTACACAAGAAGCTCATTTGCACATCAGCCTCCTGGAGCTGAAGGTGGTCAGGAATGGCTGCTTATGCTTTCTGCCATTAATCAAGAGCACATCCATCAAAATCATAACAGGCATTGTAGCCTACATGTTGTTGTATATCAACCGGCAAAGGGGGTGGGGTGGCAGGGCAGAGATTCCCTTCTCTTTGTGCTGGAGCAGTGAGGCTATGGAACTGGTGAATTACCAGTCACGTTCTAATTTCCCCATCTTACCTCCCAGGCATACAAATCACTATGGCTAATGACCTCAGTAGGCACTTCTCTCCAGAATATGAATGGGAGTTGGACTTGTGGACTCTTGATCATATTTTTTCAAACTCAGTGGTTTCTGGAGGTGGACTTTTTTACCACTGTCGCCAACAGGAAGTGGTGATATCATTCAAGGGGAGTGTTGGGCCTTCCGTTTCTGGGAGATGCTGTCTTTGTTGCATGGACAAGGGGCCTCCTTTATGTGTTTCCTTCAACATTATTGTTATTGAAAGTGGTAAAGAAGATAAGATAAAGTGAAGGTTATACTAATATCTCCAATGTGGCCCCAGCAGGCTTGATACGCTTACCTGATTCACCTTGTGGCTTGTCCAGCAATCAATCTTCTGGCCATTCCCCACCTTCTTGCTTAACATGCTGGTCAAATTCTCTATCTCAACCTGAGAATTCTTTGCTTTAAGGCTTGGTTACTCCGAGGCTCGCAGAAATGGAAACACACTTGTGTAGTACAAGTAAACAGGCATTATTAAACAACAGAAAAATATTTATATGAGTTACTTACCTCCAGAAATGGTAGAGATTCCACCATTGGTGTGTCTAACCATGTTTTTGTGACTCGTCTCTCCCTGCTGTCCTTAACCCTGATCTTTTAAAACTCAATAGTTATCTATGAGTTTATCAGTGTACACTTGGCTGCTATAATGGCTTTCCATTCCTCATTGGGAGAACTTTACATATTTGCTCATCTCACAATGAAGAAGTTCCTTAAGAGATGGAGAGAGTTTTTCCTGCAGATTAGGGGACCTATCCCTATTTGGGATTTGAACGTTTTATGAGGACCCCCTCTTTAGCTTCCTCCATCAGCTATTGATTAAAATGACATTCTTCGTTTGCTCATGTCTATTCCATTCCAGATGTGCACATGCCCATGTGCCTGGTTCTCGGAGATTTTTGCCTTAGCGGTATCCATAGGGTCGGCAGTGGCGCCCCTTGAGTGCCACGCTCATGCGTTGGTATATCAGGTGCCGCTGGCCCTACACCCTCTCAGTTCCTTCTTACCTCCTGTGGTGGTTAGTCGGAGCACCTTTCCTTTCATTAGAAGGCTAGCAGTTTCATTTCTACTGACTTAGAGCCATAGGGCCTTATTAATATTTTGTTTATAGTAGTTAGTGCTAAGTAGTTAACTGTAGTTAGGAGTTAGTCTCAGCGGGGACTTCATCCCAGGTGGGACATGCCCCGGTCTCCCGGGTTAAGCCCTGCGCGGACTTTAACAGGCCTATGTGTGTAAGTGACCCCCATAGCAGCTGCCTCAAGTGCTTGGGGGAATCACACATGAAGGACAAGTGCCGTATTTATAAAATCTTTCGGCCCAGGACTCAGAAGGAGCAGGATATTTGTTTGCTGTCTCTTCCTGGAGTCTTCCCTTCGCCCATCTTTTGAGCTGTCCCACCAAAACTCGTCTAGTACTGCAGTGGCCTTATTGGAGCACGTGGGGCATGCCGGTCATGGCAATGCCTCCTTCGCACTACTCATCTGCCGCTCCCTCGGAACAACAATTGACGGCACCAACGGCACCAACGGCACCAACGGCACCGGACTCAGTACATGAGGTGCGATTGGAGGTCGAGGCAGAGGAGCTGCATTCACACCTAAACCTCCCTCCCCACGGTGGACGATGTCCCAACGCCTCCCCTGGTGGTAAAATCATCGTCTTCATCCCTGGATGAGGCGGTCTTGGGACCCTCGAGTGTCAGCCTGTGGGGCGATTTTAAAGAACAGGCCCTGCCTCGACGGATGGCCAAGAACTTGGGACTACAGGTGGAGGAGGTGGCCGAGCAGGCAGACACCTTGTTCAATGTCCTGTCAGCCTCTACCCCTGCCCGTGTTGCACTGCCAGTGCATGACGGTGTTCTCAAAAGTGCCAAGGCCCTCTGGCAAACCCCGTCAGCCATCCCTCCCACCTCCAAAAAGAAGTACTTTGTCCTGGCCAAAGGGTTCAAGTATGTTTATACCCACCATTCCCCTGGCTTGGTTGTTGTCTCTGCAAAAGATGAAAGACAAGCAGGGGCACACCAGCTCAACTCCCAAAAACAAAGAGGTCAAAAGACTGGACTTGTTTGGGAGGAAAACTTATTCATCTGCCTGCCTGCAATTCCGGGTGGCGACCATCAGGCAGATACAATTTTAATGGATGGGATTTTCGCCGTAAGTTCAAGGAGTTCTTCCTGCAGGGTTTGGCCCAAGAATTGAGCACTCTGGTTGAGGAGGGCACCACGGCGGCTAGGTTCTCCCTCCAAATGGCGTGGGATGCGGCTGACTCGGCAGCTAGGGTGGTCGTGTTGGAGGTGGTTATGAGGCCCAGCTCCTGGCTTCAGACCACTGGCCTCTGACAAGAGATGCAGACCTCAATCCAGGATCTCCCATTCAATGGGAGCTGTCTTTTTTTTTTTTTTTTTTTTTTTTTTTTGAGGAGGCAGATATGAGGCTGCATGGGTTAAAAGATATTTGAGCCACCCTTTGCTCGCTGGGCATGCATACGCTATAGTCTGCATGGAAGCAGTTCCAGCCACTCCTGTTGCCAAGGCCTTGGCAGTCTCATCCAGGATCTGCAAGGAGAAGGGATAGGGACGTAAGTTTCAACTGCCGCCGCCCTTCATCCTCCTGCTCACCTGCGTGGCTCAACCCGGCAAAGCATCCCGGGGGCCAGAAGCGCTCATTCTGAGAGTGCGTTTGAGAGCAATGCCCCAGTCAACTCCCAGGATCCATCCCGTTCTTTCCTCAACTATCTTCATCCCTACTGTTCAGCCTGGTTGTGGGTCACCTCGAATTGCCGGGTGCTGTACATAGTGTCACTACCCCCTGCAGTTTTCAGCCAACCTTCCCTCTCACACCCATTCCCCCTCATCCTTCAGGGACCCTTCTCATGACTACTCACTGAAGAGGCTGAGAACCTCCTGCACCTGGTGGTGGTGGAGGAGGGAGGTCCCTTTGGACATGTCTGAAAAGGGGGTCTACTCCCGTTATTTCCTAATCAGAAAAGCAAAAAGGGGCCTTAGACCCATTCTGGACTTGTGACGCCTCAACAAATCTCTCAAGAAGTTGAAGTTTTGCATGGTCTCCCTAGTCTCCATCCCCCTCCCTGGATCCGGGAGACTGGTACACCGCCCTCAGCTTGAAGGATGCTTATTTCCATATTCCAAGGTCACGGATGTTTCCTCCATTTCATAGTGGGCGGATACCATTTCCAATTCACCGCGCTCCCCTTTGGCCTGTCATCGGCCTCAGGGGTCTTCACAAAATGTATGGCGCCAGAGGCTGCTTACCTGAGATGTCGAGGGATCCAGGTCTTCCTGTATCTTGACGATTGGCTCATCAAGGACAGGTCTCGGAAACAAGGGCAGAGATGCCTCGATCTTGTGCGTTCCACCTGCTGCATCCTGGGCCTGTTGGGGAAACAAGAAAAAGTCCACCTTAAGGACATGAATAGAGTTCGTTGGGGCGGTTCTTGACTCCACGCGAGCCAGAACCTTCCTTCCAGAGGTGCATTTTCAGGCCATGTCAGATCTGATCTCCCATGTGAAGAACCACCGGTTCATCCTGGCTCACACCTGCCTGTGGTTGTTGGGCCACATGGCCGCCTGTCCATACATGGCCAGTGATGCCTGGCTCCATCTCCGGCCTCTGCAAGCATGACTGGCATTGGTTTACATCCCCAACAAGCACTACCTAGACCAGGCAGTCAGGGTGCTGGATTACATCCCATTGTCCCTGGATTGGTGGATGATCCCCAGGTTGGTGTTGCAGGGAGTTCCCTTTGTGACCCCAGACCCATTGCTGACCCTGGTCTCTGATGCTTCAGACCTGGGCTGGGGAGCCACCTGGGTGAGTTCAGCATGCAAGGCTGCTGGCTGCGAGATGATCTGGCCCTCCATATCAATGTCAGGGAACTCAAAGTGGTTCGCCTGGCATGCCAGGCTTTCTTAACCCACCTGAGGGGCAAGGTAGTGCAGATCCTTGCGTACAATACCACTGCCATGTATTATATCAACAGGCAGGGTGGAGCTAGATGGTCTGCCCTTTGCTAAGAAGGTCTCCGCCTTTGGGACTTTTGTGTGTGGTAGGCCACTCATCTGGTAGCCACACATCTGCCTGGGACCAGGAACGTGTTTGCAGATCACCTCAGCAGGACTTTCTCGTCTTGCCACAAGTGGGCGCTCCATCTGGAAGCAGTCAGTATTATCTTCCGGAAGTGGGGGATTCCCCAGGTGGACTTGTTCCTGTTCCATCCGAACAGGAAATGCCATGTGTTCTGTTCAGTCCGGGGGATGGACAAGGGTTCCTTCTCAGATGCTTGCCTGCTCCCGTGGTAGGGGCCCTGATGTACACCTTGCTGCCAGTGCCATTGATCCACAGAGTCCTCATGAAGTCAAACAAGACAGGGTGAAGATTATCCTGATAGCCCCCAGAGTGGCCTCACTAAAACTGGTTCAGCACGCTGCTGGACCTTTCGATAGCCGCCCCGCTGCAACTACCTCTCTGGCAGGACCTGCTGTCAAAAACCACAGCAGTCTTCTGTACCCCAACTTGGTGGTGTTGCACTTGGCAACATGGCTGAATGCAGAAGAGCGTGAATGCATGGCCCCAGTTCAACAGGTCTTGTTGGGTAGCAGAAAGCCCTCCACCAGAACAACTTAACTGATCAAGTGGAAAAGGTTCACATGCTGGGCTTCAGAATGACATGTATGGGCCGAGCAGGCCTCACTGCAGGTGATCCTGGATTATCTTCTGCACCTCAAGCTCCAGGGCTTGTCCCTGTAATCGATCAGGGTCCACCTAGCCCTTGTGCTGAATTTCATGCTGTCGAGGCTCATGAGCCTCCCTTTGAACCTCTGGCTTTCTGTTCTCATCTCCTGGAAGGTTTTGTTGTTGTTTTGCGGAAACGTCTGCCTGCAGGGTATTTGAGATCAGGGCGCTTATTTCAGAATTGGCCTTCTATATCGACAGGACAAAGCCATTTTGCAAGTCAACACAGCTGTTCGTTGCAGTGTGAGACAGGATGAAAGGTCACCCAGTATCTGCTCAAAGGATTTCATTCTGGATCGCGGCCTGCATCCGCTACCACTATGAGCTAGCAAAAGTGCCTGCACCAGGAATAGTCAAGGCGCACGCAACTAGAGCGCAAGTGTCATCAGCGGCCTTCCTGGCTCAGGTGCCGATTCAAGAAATCTGTAGAGCTGCTGCCTGGTCATTTATCCATGTGTTTACGTCCCATTATGCATTTACCCACTGCCGCTGCCGACCAAAGGATACCACTAAGGCAAAAGTTTTTGATCGCATGTGGGCACGTGCACACTGGAATGGAATGGACATGAGCAACAGTAGTTATGAAAAGGTAGATAACCATTTTTTCTTGTAAGCCATTGCATTTGCCAGAAGAGATGGGGAAATACAGATGTTAATGGGGGACACCTCCCTTTGTTACAGTATTCTTCAAAGACAAAGTACCGTTACAACCACATGCAAAATGTTTACTTCCAAGCTATTGTCTGAATTTCATCTCAACCAAGTTATCCATCTCCTGGCTCTTTTTTTCCCCCCAAAGCCACTTATGAAAGGCAGGGTCCTGATTAGTCTTACCTTGGATGTCAGGAGGGTGTTAGCCTTCTATTTGGACAGAACTAGGGTTACCATACGTCCTCTTTTTCCCCGGACATGT